>NC_092225.1:3976012-4124273 GCF_036320965.1 Panulirus ornatus
CAGCAGAAATAGGGTGTTTTGGTCGAGGTGGTGTGCAAAGTGAGAGGGTTAGGGAAAATGATTTGGTAAACAGAGAAGGGTTAGTAAAAGCTTTGCGGAAGATGAAAGCCGGCAAGGCAGCGGGTTTGCATGGTATTGCAGAGGAACTTATTAAAAAAAGGGGTTGACTGTATTGTTGACTGGATGGTAAGGTTATGTAATGTATGTATGATTCATGGTGAGGTGCCTGAGGATTAGCGGAAGGTTTGCATAGTGCCATTGTACAAAGGCAAAGGGGATATGAATGAGTGCTTAAATTACAGAGGTATAAGTTTGTTGAGTATTCCTGGTAAATTGTATGGAAATGTATTGTTTGAGAGGGTGAAGGCATGTACAGTGCATCAGATTGGGGAAGAGCAGTGTGGTTTCAAAAGTGGTAGAGGATGTGTGGATCAGGTGTTTGCTTTGAAGAATATATGTGAGAAATACTTAGAAAAGCAAATGGTTTTGTGTTTAGCATTTATGGATCTGGAGAAGGCATATGATAGATTTGATAGAGATGCACTGTGAAAGGTATTAAAAATATATGGTGTGGGAGGGAAGTTGTTAAAATCAGTGAAAAGTTTTTATCAAGGATGTAAGGCATGTGTACGTGTAGGAAGAGAGGAAAGTGATTGTTTCTCAGTAAATGTAGGTTTGCGGCAGGGGTATGTGAAGTCTCCATGGTTCTTTAATTTATTTATGGATGGGGTTGTTAGTGAGGTAAATACAAGAGTTTTGGAAAGAGGGATTAGTATGCAGTCTGTTGTGGATGAGAGAGCTTGGAAAGTGAGTCAGTTGTTGTTTGCTGATGATATATCGCTGGTGGCTGATTCATGTGAGAAACTGCAAAAGCTAGAGACTGAGTTTGGTAAAGTGTGTGAAAGAAGAAATTTGAGAGTAAATGTGAATACGATTAATGTTATTAGGTACAGTTGGGTTGAGGGTCAAGTAAATTGGGAGCTTAGTTTGAATGGAGAAAAACTGGAGGAACTGAAGCGTTTTAGATATCTGGGAGTGGATTTGGCAGCAGATGGAAACATGGAAGCGGAATTTAATCATAGGGTGGGGGAGGGGGTGAAAGTTCTGGGAGCCTTGAAGAATGTGTGGAAGTCGAGAACATTATCTCGGAAAGCAAAAATGGGTATGTTTGAAGGAATAGTGCTTCCAACAATGTTGTATGGTTACGAGGCGAGGGCTATGGATAGAGTTGTGCGCAGGTGGGTGGATGTGCTGGAAATGAGATGTTTGAGGACAATATGTGGTGTGAGGTGGTTTGATCGAGTAAGTAATGATAGGGTAAGAGAGATGTGTGTTAATGAAAAGAGTGTAGTTGAGAGAGCAGAAGAGTGTGTTATGAAATGGTTTGGTCACATGGAGAGAATGAGTGAGGAAAGATTGATCAAGAGGATATATGTGTAAAAGGTGTAGTGAGAGAGAAGTGGGAGACCAAATTGTACGTGGAAAGATGGAGTGAAAAAGATTTTGAGTGATCGGGGCCTGAACATGCAGGAGGGTGAAAGGCGTGCAAGAAATAGATTGAATTGGATCGATATGGTATACTGGGGTCGACGTGCTGTCAATGGATTGAATCAGGGCATGTGAAACGTCTGGGGTAAACCATGGAAACTTCTGTGGGGCCTGGATGTGGAAAGGGAGCTGTGGTTTCGGGCATTATTACATGACAGCTAGAGACTGGGTGTGAGCAAATGGGGCCTTTGTTGTCTTTTCCTAGCGCTACCTCGCACACATGAGGGGGGAGGTGGATGTTATTCCATGTGTGGCTAGGTAGCGATGGGAATAAATAAAGGCACACAGCATGAATTATATACATGTGTATATATGTATATGTCTGTGTGTGTATATATATGTGTACATTGAGATGTATAGGTATGTATATTTGCGTGTGTGGACGTGTATGTATATAAATGTGTATGGGGGTGGGTTGGGCCATTTCTTTTGTCTGTTTCTTGCCCTACCTCGCAAACGCGGGAGACAGCGACAAAGCAAAAGAAGGAACAGAGAAGGGGGCCAGGTGAGGGTATTCCCTCAAAGGCCCAGTCCTCTGTTCTTAACGCTACCTCGCTATCGCGGGAAATGGCGAATAGTATAAAAAAAAAAAAAATAATATGTATACATAAGGAGAGTGGGGGAGAAATGGGATGTATATTAGGGAAACAGTGATGGCTTGTGCAAAACATGCTTGTGGCATGAGAAGTGTGGGTGGTGGGCATATTGGAAAGGGTAGTGAATTGTGGGATGAAGAAGTAAGATTATTAGTGAAAGAGAGGACAGAGGCATCTGGACGATTTTTGCAGGGAAATAATGCAAATGAGTAGGACATGTATAAAAGAAAGAGGCAAGAGGTCAAAAGAAAGGTGCTAGAGGTGAAAAAGAGGGCAAATGAGACTTGGGGTGAGAGAGTATCATTACATTTTAGGGAGTATAAAAAGATGTTTTGGAAGGAGGTAAATAAAGTGCGTAAGACAAGGGAACAAATGGGAACTTCAGTGAAGGTGGCTAATGCGGAGGTGGTATCAAGTAGTGGTGCTGTGAGATGGATATGGTTTGAGTATTTTGAAGGTTTGTTGAATGTGTTTGATGATGGAATGGCAGATATAGGGTGTATTGGTCGTGGTGTTGTGCAAAGTGAGAGGGTTAGGGAAAATGATTTGGTAAGCAGAGATGAGGTGGTAAAAGCTTTGCGGAAAATGAAAGCCGTGAAGGCAGCGGGTTTGGAGGGTATTGCAGTGGAATTTATTATAAAAAGAGGGTGACTGTATTGTTGACTGGTGTGTAAGGCCATTTAATGTATGTATGACTCATGTTGAGGTGCCTGAGGATTGGCGGAATGCTTGCATAGTGCCATTGTACAAAGGCAAAGGGGATAGAAGTGAGTGCTCAAATTACAGCGATATAAGTTTGTTGAGTATTTTGGGGAAATTATATGGGAGGGTATTGATTGAGAGGGTAAAGGCATGTACAGAGCAACAGACTGGGGAAGAGCAGTGTGGTTTCAGAAATGGTAGAGGATGTGTAGATCAGGTGTTTGCTTTGAAGAATGTATATGACAAATACTTAGAAAAGCAAATGGATTTGTATGTATTATTTTTGGATTTGGAGAAGGAATATGATAGAGTTGATAGAGATGTTCTGTGGTAGGTATTAAGAATATATGGTGAGGAAGGCAAGTCGATTATGTAAGGCATATGTACGTGTAGGAAGAGAGGAAAGTGATTGGCTCTCTGTGAATATAGGTTTGCGGCAGGGTTTGTCTGATGTCTCCATGGTTGTTTAGTTTTTTTACGGATGGGGTTGTTACGGAGGTGAATGCAAGAGTTTTGAAAAGGGGGGCAAGTCTGTTGTTGTTGAGAAAGCTTGGGAAGCGAGTCAGTTATTGTTCGCTGATGATACAACGCTAGTGGCTGATTCGTGTGAGAAACTGTAGAAGCTGGTGACTAAGTTTCGTACATTGTGTGAAAGAGGATATCTGGGTGTAAATGTGAATAAGAGCAAGGTTATTAGGTACAATAGCGGTGAGGGACAGAGTCAATTAGGAGGTAAGTTTGAATGGAGAAAAACTGGAGGAAGTGAAGTATTTTAGATATCTGGTAGTGGATTTGGCAGCGGATGGAACCATGGAAGCGGAAGTGAATTATAGGGTGGGGGAGGGGGCGAAAGTTCTGGGAGCGTTGAAGAATGCGTGGAAGTCGAAAACATTATCTCGGAAAGCAAAAATAGGTATGTTTGAAAGAATAGTGGTTCCAAAAATGTTTTATGGTTGTGAGGCATGGGCTATGGATAGAGTTGTGCGGAGGAAGGATGATGTGCTGGAAATGAGATGTTTGATGTCAATGTGTGGTGTAAGGTGGTTTGATCGAGTGAGTAATATTAGGGTAAGAGAGATGTGTGGTAATAAAAAGAGTGTGGTTGAGAGAGCAGAAGAGGATGCAAGAGGTGAAAAAGAGGGCAAATGAGAGTTGGGGTGAGAGAGTATCATTAAATTTTATCTATCTATCTATCTATCTATCTATCTATATCTATCTATCTATATATATATATATATATATATATATATATATATATATATATATATATATATATATATATATATATATATATATATATATATATTTTTTTTTTTTTTTTTTTGGCTTTGTCGCTGTCTCCCGCGTTTGCGAAGTAGCGCAAGGAAACAGACGAAAGAAATGGCCCAACCCACCCCCCATACACATGTCTATACATAACGTCCACACACGCAAAATATACATACCTACACAGCTTTCCATGGTTTACCCCAGACGCTTCACATGCCCGGATTCAATCACTGACAGCACGTCAACACTGGTATACCACATTTATCCAATTCACTCTATTCCTTGCCCTCCTTTCACCCTCCTGCATGTTCAGGCCCCGATCACACAAAATCTTTTTCACTCCATCTTTCCACCTCCAATTTGGTCTCCCACTTCTCCTCGTTCCCTCCACCTCCGACACATTTATCCTCTTGGTCAACCTTTCCTCACTCATTCTCTCCATGTGCCCAAACCATTTCAAAACACCCTCTACTGCTCTCTCAACCACGCGCTTTTTATTTCCACACATCTCTCTTAATTATTCGATCAAACCACCTCACACCACACATTGTCCTCAAACATCTCATTTCCAGCACATCCATCCTCCTGCGCACAACTCTATCCATAGCCCACGCCTCGCAACCATACAACATTGTTGGAACCACTATTCCTTCAAACATACCTATTTTTGCTTTCCGAGATAATGTTCTCGACTTCCACACATTCTTCAAGGCTCCCAGAATTTTCGCCCCCTCACCCACCCTATGATCCACTTCCGCTTCCATGGTTCCATCCGCTGCCAGATCCACTCCCAGATATCTAAAACACTTTACTTCCTCCAGTTTTTCTCCATTCAAAATTACCTCCCAATTAACGTGACCCTCAACCCTACTGTACCTAACAACCTTGCTCTTATTCACATTTACTCTTAACTTTCTTCTTTCACACACTTTACCAAACTCAGTCACCAGCTTCTGCAGTTTCTTACATGAATCAGCCACCAGCGCTGTATCATCAGCGAACAACAACTGACTCACTTCCCAAGCTCTCTCATCCCCAACAGACTTCATACTTGCCCCTCTTTCCAAAACTCTTGCATTCACCTCCCTAACAACCCCATCCATAAACAAATTAAACAACCATGGAGACATCACACACCCCTACCGCAAACCTACATTCACTGAGAACCAATCACTTTCCTCTCTTCCTACACGTACAAATGCCTTACATCCTCGATAAAAACTTTTCACTGCTTCTAACAACTTGCCTCCGACACCATATATTCTTAATACCTTCCACAGGGCATCTCTATCAGCTCTATCATATGCCTTCTCCAGATCCATAAATGCTACATACAAATCCATTTGCTTTTCTAAGTATTTCTCACATACATTCTTCAAAGGAAACACCTGATCCACACATCCTCTACCACTTTGAAACCACACTGCTCTTCCCCAATCTGATGCTCTGTACATGCCTTCACCCTCTCAATCAATACCCTCCCATATAATTTACCAGGAATACTCAACAAACTCATACCTCTGTAATTTGAGCATTCACTCTTATCCACTTTGCCTTTGTACAATGGCACTATGCACGCATGCCGCCAATCCTCAGGCACCTCACTATGAGTCATACATACATTAAATAACCTTACCAACCAGTCAATAATACAGTCGCCCCCTTTTTTAATAAATTCCACTGCAATAACAACCAAACCTGCTGCCTTGCCGGCTTTCATCTTCCGCAAAGCTTTTACTACCTCTTCTCTGTTTACCAAATCATTTTCCCTAATCCTCTCACTTTGCACACCACCTCGACCAAAACACCCTATATCTGCCACTCTATCATCAAACACATTCAACAAACCTTCAAAATACTCACTCCATCTACTTCTCACATCACCACTACTTGTTATCACCCCCCCATTTGCCCCCTTCACTGAAGTTCCCATTTCTTCCCTTTTCTTACGCACTTTATTTACCTCCTTCCAGAACATCTTTTTATTCTCCCTAAAATTTAATGATACTCTCTCACCCCAACTCTCATTTGCCCTCTTTTTCACCTCTTGTACCTTTCTCTTGACCTCCTGTCTCTTTCTTTTATACATCTCCCACTCAATTTAATTTTTTCCCTGCAAAAATCGTCCAAATGCCTCTCTCTTCTCTTTCACTAATAATCTTACTTCTTCATCCCACCACTCACTACCCTTTCTAATCAACCCACCTCCCACTCTTCTTATGCCACAAGCATCTTTTGCGCAATCCATCACTGATTCCCTAAATACATCGCATTCCTCCCCCACTCCCCTTACTTCCATTGTTCTCACCTTTTTCCATTCTGTACTCAGTCTCTCCTGGTACTTCCTCACACAATTCTCCTTCCCAAGCTCACTTACTCTCACCACCCTGTTCACTCCAACATTCACTCTTCTTTTCTGAAAACCCATACAAATCTTCACCTTAGCCTCCACAAGATAATGATCAGACATCCCTCCAGTTGCACTCCTCAGCACATTAACATCCAAAAGTCTCTCTTTCGCGCGCCTGTCAATTAACACGTAATCCAATAACGCTCTCTGGCCATCTCTCCTTCTTACAACGTATACTTATGTATATCTCGCTTATTAAACCAGGTATTCCCAATCACCACACCTTTTTCAGCACATAAATCTACAAGCTCTTCACCATTTCCATTTACAACACTGAATACCCCATGTATACCAATTATTCCCGCAACTGCCACATTACTCATCTTTGCATTCAAATCACCCATCACTATAACCCGGTCTCGTGCATCAAAACCACTAACACGCTTATTTAGCTGCTCCCAAAACACTTGCCTCTCATGATCTTTCTTCTCATTCCCAGGTGCATATGCACCAATAATCACCCATCTCTCTCCATCAACCTTCAGTTTTATCCATATTAATCGAGAATTTACTTTCTTACATTCTATCACATACTCCCACAACTCCTGTTTCAGGAGTACTGCTACTCCTTCCCTTGCTCTTGTCCTCTCACTAACCCCTGACTTTACTCCCAAGACATTCCCAAACCACTCTTCCCCTTTACCCTTGAGCTTCGTTTCACTCAGAGCCAAAACATCCAGGTTCCTTTCCTTAAACATACTACCTATCTCTCCTTTTTTCACATCTTGGTTACATCCACACACATTTAGACACCCCAGTCTGAGCCTTCGAGGAGGATGAGCACTCCCCACGTGATTCCCTCTTCTGTTTCCCATTTTAGAAAGTTAAGAAAATACAAGGAGGGGAGGATTTCTGGCCCCCCGCTCCCGTCCCCTCTAGTCGCCTTCTACGACACGCGAGGAATGCATGGGAAGTATTCTTTCACCCCTATCTCCAGGGATGATATACATATATATACATATATATACACATACACATACATACGCACATATACACACACACAGACACACACACATATACATAAATATACATATGAAAAAAGTAAGAAGTGTGGCGGGCACACGCAAGACGCTTGAGATTTTTAGTTTTCAAAACAATAATTTCCAGGAATCCAGTTGCTGCTGACCTTCAGAACTAACGTCAAGGTTTCAAAGTAATGCTGTTTACATGAGAGTTGGCGTCCATGACCTTTAGGCTACCATCTGCTGACACCTTTATGCTATTCGAGTCGGGGCTCCGTATGATCAGAGGATGCCTTTCACTGGCCGCCTGCAGTTTCCAGGACAAATGGACGGCCAACGCCAATGATCCTACCCTCACTTGGCAGGTTCGTGGTCTGTCTCCCGGAGGGGATGATGGTCTCGGTGGCGAGCGACGTCGGGTATGGAGAAGCCGTCCACTGTGGTCGGACAAACAAGAGTGGAAGATCATCACGTTCAAGGTGGGTGAGGCAAATCTCCCCAGCTGGCCTTCTTGCGCGTAGAAGGTCGAGTGTCGAGGCAACACCTAAAAGTCTGGAGTGTGTGTGTGTGCGACGAGCTGGCAAGGAAATCAGTGTTGACTCGGCTTGATGTGAGGGACGCTGGGCGCAAGTGGACGTACACCAGGACTTGTCCAGCAGGTACTGACCTGCCCTGACGAGGTACTGGAGGTACTCCTCACGTCGTAACCACAAGGCTACACTCCGCACCCTCCAGGTGTATTGTCGCGTCATGAGAAGAACCATCATAATGGAGTTGCACGGACTGTGATCCTTGCTGTGGTTACAAGAATGATCTTCCGCCCACCAGTGATGCTACTACGTTTGTGAATCAAGAACCATTGCAACACAAACCTCGCCAGGTGGTAGAGTGTCCCGCAGTATATCGAGACAGACTTCCCCAGAACTTTTTTAAAGGGGAAGTAAATGTGTATAGTTGTGTTACTGGAGTGATAGTTTTCATACATGGTGCTTTGACAAGAAAATAGTGAAATTGGGAAAAATGTAGCTTAGACATTGAAGCTTATTGATACAGTGGTTAAATTGATGAGAACTACTATTGACGTTTGTGTAAATAAATTATATATTTCCCTTTTCCATAGCCAGAGGTTGAACCATTATGTGACATTCATTTTTTCATTTCATTTCAAGCTAGAAGTTTCAGTTTTCTAAATTATTTCTTACATTTTTCATATGTGTATATATACATATATATATATATATATATATATATATATATATATATATATATATATATATATATATATATATATATATATATATATATATATGCATATATATATATATATATATATATATATATATATATATATATATATATATATATATATATATATATATATATATATATATATATTCACCTTGAATAGATATACGCAACAATCACCAGTGGAAAGTGAAATTCTTAACGGTAAGTACTTTCGTTTATTACATCCTCAGACAGGATGTAATAAACGAAAGTACTTATTCTATCGACTAGCACCTGGCGAAGGATCATTATCTTGGTTGATTGTGGACCGATTGCTACAACTCGCATTCGACCTTGGGTGGCCTGTTCATGTGCACGGTCAGCAACGCTAACCGAAACATCACAAATCTATGTTTGGTACTAATGAATATGATATTTTTGAAAGACAAACTTAAGTATGTCACATACAACACCCATACACTTGGTTGTTTTGACCAAGTTTTCACACTCAAAACTCGCCTGCTAAAGTTCCTATATCGTGATTATGCACCACATATACTTAAAAAGTTATTAAGATGTTTGTGAATGGTGTCTCACACACCGAGTTAGTAGTACAGGTGGCTAGATGTGTTGGGTTAAAGATATAGTCACCAAGCTTAGTGTTGACTAATCACCAAGGACGAAGAGAAGACCCCAATCGCCTGGTCCCTATATACGTGTTGTATACATTACCCTGTGGAACGCTGGCTAATGCAATCTATCACCGGGAAGGCTATCTGCACTGCCACTACGTCTCTGTGTCCCACGCTCAAGGGCAAAATTGCGTCATTGCGGGCGACCCGCCAGGAGGCGCAGCTCGGCTATAGGAGCCCATGCAATCGTCAGTTGAGATCATGAGGCGTCACCAGCCGTACTTACATGCTGACTGAGCCCAAGCGTAACTTGTCTTATCACTGATGTCGCTGATCATTTGATGTGCTAGGGTTATTTTTTTTTCTGCAAAGCGTCCTCTGAACATATACAGACTATTGGTAGTAGATCAATGGTACCATCCTAGGGAACTTACCGTTCTTGTATAGTTAGGTGTGGGGAATCTTACTTCTTAGGCGGAGCGTAGCTTAGGGAACATGACCGACTCTTGACTGGCTGCTGTTTCTTTAGGAGAGAACAGTGGCTCATCTGATCATCCCCTGCCTGATATCCCTCAGTTCATAATGCTATAAGCAACGCGTTCTGCGCCATTAGTTTCCCTGGTAATTGATGGAATTAGTGGCGAAATGGAGCAAGGACGTCAACTGGCTCATGGTGATCTTAAGGCGAAACTCCAGATCTGGATTTCTTATCCATGCGACACCGTTGTGACTCCATCTACAGCGAGGTATTACTTTAGAGAAGCAGGCCGGGGGTTTCTTCCAAGGATTACTAAGTTAGATATATCATTGATGACACCGATAGTAAAGTGAGCGCAGATATTGCTATCGGCTAAGATTTCAACTAACTAGCGAGAGGCATAGATATTCAAGGTGGACACAAGGTTCCTGAAATACTCTGAGTTAACATTACATGAAACTGTTGAATAATCGACAGTAGAGAACAGGTCGTTAATGCAGAACAGGGAAATGGCAGCAACATTACGGCGGACAGTAAGGATGTTTGAAGAGAAGTAGCGCCTGGAAAATCAATGAGAGGGTAGGACTTTGATATTAGTCTCGCTAATAGAAGGGTAGACAAAGAACCACCCCAGGTTTGTGAGCAATACTCCATCTTCGGGCAATTAGAACTTCTGCATGTTTAAAACAGACACAAAAAAAATGTCGAGGCACCTATATACCAGCCTCAGCTTTTGGGAAGTAGACTTTGTAATAATTGTGTGGGATTTCGAAGGTACAGCAGAACATATGGTTATACCCTACATACTTATGTTATTGCAGGGTTGAATTGTGGTGTTTTGTGATTATACGAAGCGCAACGAATGACACTTAGAAAGAAGTGTAGGGAGAAACTGAGGGTTTAGCACTAATGACTTCATCTTTTCTGGTTCCCTATTCTGAGATAAAGCACTGGTTCGAAATGAGTCAGAAAGTAAGTCTAGTACAAGAGAAAGAAAACTAGAATAAAGAGGGAAGGAAACATGAATGAGTGTAAAGTATAATCATCGGTGTAAGAATCAATATATTTAGATGATGATAAATGATTACTTGTGATAACATGAACGAGATTATGCAAAATGACTGAACTCAGAATGACTTCAGTAATCATATAAGAAAGAGATAGGAAACTATTCATTAGAGAACAGAGGCCAGCATAAACCAAAAGGAAAGAATTCTAGAAAGCAAAGATTTATGTCTCATCCTGCCAAGTGCGTACCCAGTGTTGAGAACCACTACAAGGTATCACCAATAGTCCCTGAGGGAGGAGGACCGGTGGTGACCCACACAGTAAAGAGGTCCCCAGTTGACCTTACAGTGAGAAAGACTAATGATGATCAGCAAGAAAGGGATGGGATTATAAGTGTCTGAAAGGGTGTAAGTTAGGGTGAGTTTCAAAGAATTTGGAGACAGCAGAAGTGAGAGCAATCGGGCGATAGTTGGGTGGGTAAGTGCGATCTCCATTCTGAAGGACCAGCCTCCACCAAGGCAAGCCTACAAGAAGGGAAAGTCCAGGTTCTTAGACCGAGACGTTTTGAGCAAACAATATTGGAATCTAGTTCTGACGAAATCCCGTAAGACTCGAAAGAGGTCTATGCCATCTAAGCCGCCTTGGCCACTTGGATCTGGGTAAAAATATTCGTAGGTCCTTGGGTGAAGAAAATACAGATGACCCAGGTTCAGCAGGAGGAGATGGGGCTGGGAGATTAGACATGGAATTATCCAAAGATGTATTAGGAGAAAATGATGGACACAAAAATTTTAAAAAATGCTTTATCAACTGCAGAGCTGGCTTTAGATTGACCAGGTCGTAAGAGAGGAGGAGAGGTTGATGTACAGAAGTTACTGGAAAGTTTTCACGATGAGGAACAGAAAGATTCTTTCGGTAAAACAAGAAGTCAAACCAGCATACTTACCTTTTATGAAAGGGTGCTTGACTTCACGAAAAACTGCTTTACATTAACCCCGAGCAGCAATAAAAACAGAGTGGATTTCACTAGAGAGTAAGAGTTTCCTGGCCCGATATGCTCTATTCTTAGTACGACAGGTTTGACGCAGGAGCCCTAGGCATACAGGAGGGTGAGAGGCTTGCAAGGAATAGAGTGACTTGGAACGATATGGTATACCAGAATCAACGTGCTGTCAATGGACTGAACTAGGGCATATAACGTCACTGGGGTAAACAATGGAAAGGTCTCTGATGCCTGGATGTGGATAGGGAACTGTGGTTTCGGTAAATTACACATGGCAGCTAGAGACTGAGTGTGAACCAATGTGGCCTTTTTCGTCTGTTTTTCCTGTGGCTACCTCGCTGAAGGGGTGGCTGGGAGGGGGAAGGGTGGGAATGGAGTGGGGGGGTATCGATGATATTTCGTGTATGGCGGGGTGCCGACAGGAATGGATGAAGGCAAACAATTATAGATTATAGAACCTGTGCATATATGTATATGTCTGTGAATGTGTAAATGCACGTATACATATATATATATATATATATATATATATATATATATATATATATATATATATATATATATATATATATATATATATATATATATATATATATATATATATATATATATATATAAATAACCCCCTGGACGCGGGAGGGGATGGTTGCTGTTCCCTCGCCGGAGTCTATTTTGCCATTTGTGTCGCTCGTAACTCGAAGAACGGACATCAGCTACGTTGCAGACGCTCTCTCCTGACGTATACGCCTACCTCCAGATGGCTCTGATCCAGGGACGTAGGATGTTAAGGATCATTCCGAAGGCCCGGGCAGCTGACTGGTTTAGGGGACGTACAAGCCAGCCTACCAATCACACGTCTTTAAATAAGGTTAAGTGATGAGCGATGTAGGGGGGAGCATGTGGGGGGGTGCTGCCCCCCTAAAGTACCCCCCTCCCCTTCTCCATGGTGTCGCGAAGGGAAAGGAAGGGGCGCACGGCCCATTCCATCATACGGGAATGGGAGAGAGACCTTTCCATAGGACCTCCGACGCCTTAAACAAAAGATGGTAATCCCGGAGCTCTGCTAGCCACTACCCACATCACGTAAACTTCACGTGCTTCATTGTGAGCATACAGATGGCCTGTAGCATGCTTTCCGACATGTTTCATGAGCTCCTCTTCGCCAACGGAACTACCTTGGCCCAACAGTGATGCTACTACGTTTGTGAATCAAGAACCATTGCAACACAAACCTCGCCAGGTGCTAGAGTGTCCCGCAGTGTATCGAGACAGACTTCCCCAGAACTTTTTTAAAGGGGAAGTAAATGTTTATAGTTGTGTTACTGGAGTGATAGTTTTCATACATGGTGCTTTGACAAGAAAATAGTGAAATTGGAAAAAATGTAGCTTAGACATTGAAGTTCATTGATACAGTGGTCAAACTGATGAGAACTACTATTGACGTTTGTGTAAATAAATTATACATTTCCTTTTTCCATAGCCAGAGGTTGAACCATTATGTGACATCAATTTTTTCATTTCATTTCAAACTAGAAGTTTCAGTTTTCTAAATTGTTTCTTACATTTTTCATATGTATATATATGTATGTGTGTGTGTGTGTATATGTGCGTATGTATGTGTGTGTGTATGTGTATATATATATATATATATATATATATATATATATATATATATATATATATATATATATATATATATATATATATATATATATATATATATATATATATATATATATTATCCCTGGGGATAGGGGTGAAAGAATACTTCCCACGCATTCCTCGCGTGTCGTAGAAAGCGACTAGAGGGGACGGGAGCGGGGGGCCAGAAATCCTCCCCTCCTTGTATTTTTTAACTTTCTAAAATGGCAAACAGAAGAAGGAGTCACGCGGGGAGTGCTCATCGTCCTCGAAGGCTCAGATTGGGGTGCCTAAATGTGTGTGGATGTAACCAAGATGTGAAAAAAGGAGAGATAGGTAGTATGTTTGAGGAAAGGAACCTGGATGTTTTGGCTCTGAGTGAAACGAATCTCAAGGGTAAAAAGGAAGAGTGGTTTGGGAATGTCTTGGGAGTAAAGTCAGGGGTTAGTGAGAAGACAAGAGCAAGGGAAGGAGTAGCAATACTCCTGAAACAGAAGTTGTGGGAGTATGTGATAGAATGTAAGAAAGTAAATTCTCGATTAATATGGGTAAAACTGAAAGTTGATGGAGAGAGATGGGTGATTATTGGTGTATATGCACCTGGGCATGAGAAGAAAGATCATGAGAGGCAAGTGTTTTGGGAGCAGCTGAATGAGTGTGTTAGTGGTTTTGATGCACGAGACCGGGTTATAGTGATGGGTGATTTGAATGCAAAGGTGAGTAATGTGGCAGTTGAGGGAATAATTGGTATATATGGGGTGTTCAGTGTTGTAAATGGAAATGGTGAAGAGCTTGTAGATTTATGTGCTGAAAAAGGACTGATGATTGGGAATACCTGGTTTAAAAAGCGAGATATACATAAGTATACTTATGTAAGTAGGAGAGATGGCCAGAGAGCGTTATTGGATTACGTGTTAATTGACAGGCGCGCGAAAGAGAGATTTTTGGATGTTAATGTGCTGAGAGGTGCAACTGGAGGGATGTCTGATCATTATCTTGTGGAGGCTAAGGTGAAGATTTGTATGGGTTTTCAGAAAAGAAGAGTGAATGTTGGGGTGAAGAGGGTGGTGAGAGTAAGTGAGCTTGGGAAGGAGACTTGTGTGAGGAAGTACCAGGAGAAACTGAGTACAGAATGGAAAAAGATGAGAACAATGGAAGTAAGGGGAGTGGGGGAGGAATGGGATGTATTTAGGGAATCAGTGATGGATTGCGCAAAAGACACTTGTGGCATGAGAAGAGTGGGAGGTGGGTTGATTAGAAAGGGTAGTGAGTGGTGGGATGAAGAAGTAAGAGTATTAGTGAAAGAGAAGAGAGAGGCATTTGGACGATTTTTGCAGGAAAAGAATGAAATTGAGTGGGAGATGTATAAAAGAAAGAGACAGGAGGTCAAGAGAAAGGTGCAAGCGGTGAAAAAAGGGCAAATGAGAGTTGGGGTGAGAGAGTATCATTAAATTTTAGGGAGAATAAAAAGATGTTCTGGAAGGAGGTAAATAAGGTGCGTAAGACAAGGGAGCAAATGAGAACTTCAGTGAAGGGCGCAAATGGGGAGGTGATAACAAGTAGTGGTGATGTGAGAGGGAGATGGAGTGAGTATTTTGAAGGTTTGTTGAATGTGTTTGATGATAGAGTGGCAGATATAGGGTGTTTTGGTCGAGGTGATGTGCAAAGTGAGAGAGTTAGGGAAAATGATTTGGTAAACAGAGAGGAGGTAGTAAAAGCTTTGCGGAAGATGAAAGCCGGCAAGGCAGCAGGTTTGGATGGTATTGCAGTGGAATTTATTAAAAAAGGAGGTGACTGTATTGTTGATTGGTTGGTAAGGTTATTTAATGTATGTATGACTCATGGTGAGGTGCCTGAGGATTGGCGGAATGCGTGCATAGTGCCATTGTACAAAGGCAAAGGTGATAAGAATGAGTGCTCAAATTACAGAGGTATAAGTTTGTTGAGTATTCCTGGTAAATTATATGGGAGGATATTGATTGAGAGGGTGAAGGCATGTACAGAGCATCAGATTGGGGAAGAGCAGTGTGGTTTCAGAAGTGGTAGAGGATGTGTGGATCAGGTGTTTGCTTTGAAGAATGTATGTGGGAAATACTTAGAAAAGCAAATGGATTTGTATGTAGCATTTATGGATCTGGAGAAGGCATATGATAGAGTTGATAGAGATGCTCTGTGGAAGGTATTAAGAATATATGGTGTGGGAGGAAAGTTGTTAGAAGCAGTGAAAAGTTTTTATCGAGGATGTAAGGCATGTGTACGTGTAGGAAGAGAGGAAAGTGATTGGTTCTCAGTGAATGTAGGTTTGCGGCAGGGGTGTGTGATGTCTCCACGGTTGTTTAATTTGTTTATGGACGGGGTTGTTAGGGAGGTGAATTCAAGAGTTTTGGAAAGAGGGGCAAGTATGAAGTCTGTTGGGGATGAAAGTGCTTGGGAAGTGAGTCAGTTGTTGTTCGCTGATGATACAACGCTGGTGGCTGATTCATGTGAGAAACTGCAGAAGCTGGTGACTGAGTTTGGTAAAGTGTGTGAGAGAAGAAAGTTAAGATTAAATGTGAATAAGAACAAGGTTATTAGGTACAGTAGGGTTGAGGGTCAAGTCAATTGGGAGGTGAGTTTGAATGGAGAAAAACTGGAGGAAGTGAAGTGTTTTAGATATCTGGGAGTGGATCTGGCTGCGGATGGAACCATGGAAGCGGAAGTGGATCATAGGGTGGGGGAGGGGGCGAAAATTCTGGGAGCCTTGAAGAATGTGTGGAAGTCGAGAACATTATCTCGGAAAGCAAAAATGGGTATGTTTGAAGGAATAGTGGTTCCAACAATGTTGTGTGGTTGCGAGGCGTGGGCTATGGATAGAGTTGTGCGCAGGAGGGTGGATGTGCTGGAAATGAGATGTTTGAGGACAATGTGTGGTGTGAGGTGGTTTGATCGAGTAAGTAAGGTAAGGGTGAGAGAGATGTGTGGAAATAAAAAGAGCGTAGTTGAGAGAGCAGAAGAGGGTGTTTTGAAATGGTTCGGGCACATGGAGAGAATGAGTGAGGAAAGATTAACGAAGAGAATATATGTGTCGGAGTTGGAGGGAACGAGGAGAAGAGGGAGACCAAATTGGAGGTGGAAAGATGGAGTGAAAAAGATTTTGTGTGATCGGGGCCTGAACATGCAGGAGGGTGAAAGGAGGGCAAGGAATAGAGTGAATTGGAGCGATGTGTTATACCGGGGTTGACGTGCTGTCAGTGGATTGAATCAAGGCATGTGAAGCGTCTGGGGTAAACCATGGAAAGCTGTGTAGGTATCTATATTTGCGTGTGTGGACGTATGTATATACATGTGTATCTGGGTGGGTTGGGCCATTTCTCTCGTCTGTTTCCTTGCGCTACCTCGCAAACGCGGGAGACAGCGACAAAGAAAAAAAAAAAATTGTATATATATATATATATATATATATATATATATATATATATATATATATATATTTTTTTTTTTTTCTTTTCTTTTTCATACAATTCGCCATTTCCCGCATTAGCGAGGTAGCGTTGAGAACAGAGGACTGGGCCTTTGAGGAAATATCCTCACCTGGCCCCCTTCTCTGTTCCCTCTTTTGGGTAAGAAAAAAAAAAAAAAGCGAGAGCGAAGGATTTCCAGCCCCCCGCTCCCTCCCATCTTAGTCGCCTTCTACGACACGCAGGAAATACGTGGGAAGTATTCTTTCTCCCCTATCCTTAGGGATGTATATATATTTATTTTGCTTTGACGCTGTGTCCCGCGTTTGCGAGGTAGCGCAAGGAAACAGACGAAAGAAATGGCCAAACCCACCCCCATACACATGTATATATATATATATATATATATATATATATATATATATATATATATATATATATATATATATATATATATATATATATATAAGTATACTTATATATACATAAGTATACTTATGTAAGTAGGAGAGATGGCCAGAGAGCGTTATTGGATTACGTGTTAATTGACAGGCGTGCGAAAGAGAGACTTTTGGATGTTAATGTGCCGAGAGGTGCAACTGGAGGGATGTCTGATCATTACCTTGTGGAGGCTAAGGTGAAGATTTGTATGGGTTTTCAGAAAAGAAGAGTGAATGTTGTGGTGAAGAGGGTGGTGAGAGTAAGTGAGCTTGGGAAGGAGACCTGTGTGAGGAAGTACCAGGGGAGACTAAGTACAGAATGGAAAAAGGTGAGAACAATGGAAGTAAGGGGAGTGGGGGAGGAATGGGATGTATTTAGGGAATCAGTGATGGATTGCGCAAAAGATGCTGTGGCATGAGAAGAGTGGGAGGTGGGTTGATTAGAAAGGGTAGTGAGTGGTGGGATGAAGAAGTAAGAGTATTAGTGAAAGAGAAGAGAGAGGCATTTGGACGATTTTTGCAGGGAAAAAATGAAATTGAGTGGGAGACGTATAAAAGAAAGAGACATGAGGTCAAGAGAAAGGTGCAAGAGGTGAAAAAAAGGGCAAATGAGAGTTGGGGTGAGAGAGTATCATTAAATTTTAGGGAGAATAAAAAGATGTTCTGGAAGGAGGTAAATAAAGTGCGTAAGACAAGGGAGCAAATGGGAACTTCAGTGAAGGGCGCAAATGGGGAGGTGATAACAAGTAGTGGTGATGTGAGAAGGAGATGGAGTGAGTATTTTGAAGGTTTGTTGAATGTGTTTGATGATAGAGTGGCAGATATAGGGTGTTTTGATCGAGGTGGTTTGCAAAGTGAGAGGGTTAGGGAAAATGATTTGGTAAACAGAGAAGAGGTAGTGAAAGCTTTGCGGAGGATGAAAGCCGGCAAGGCAGCAGGTTTGGATGGTATTGCAGTGGAATTTATTAAAAAAGGGGGTGACTGTATTATTGACTGTTTGGTAAGGTTATTTAATGTATGTATGACTCATGGTGAGGTGCCTGAGGATTGGCGGAATGCGCGCATAGTGCCATTGTACAAAGGCAAAGTGGATAAGAGTGAGTGCTCAAATTACAGAGGTATAAGTTTTTTGAGTATTCCTGGTAAATTATATGGGAGAGTATTGATTGAGAGGGTGAAGGCATGTACAGAGCATCAGATTAGTGAAGAGCAGTGTGCTTTCAGAAGTGGTAGAGGATGTGTGGATCAAGTGTTTGCTTTGAAGAATGTATGTGAGAAATACTTAGAAAAGCAAATGGATTTGTATGTAGCATTTATGGATCTGGAGAAGGCATATGATAGAGTTGATAGAGATGCTCTGTGGAAGGTATTAAGAATATATGGTGTGGGAGGAAAGTTGTTAGAAGCAGTGAAAAGTTTTTATCGAGGATGTAAGGCATGTGTACGTGTAGGAAGAGAGGAAAGTGATTGGTTCTCAGTGAATGTAGGTTTGCGGCAGGGGTGTGTGATGTCTCCATGGTTGTTTAATTTGTTTATGGATGGGGTTGTTAGTGAGGTAAATGCAAGAGTTTTGGAAAGAGGGGCAAGTATGAAGTCTGTTGGGGATGAGGGAGCTCGGGAAGTGAGTCAGTTGTTGTTCGCTGATGATACAGCGCTGGTGGCTGATTCATGTGAGAAACTGCAGAAGCTGGTGACTGAGTTTGGTAAAGTGTGTGGAAGAAGAAAGTTAAGAGTAAATGTGAATAAGAGCAAGGTTATTAGGTACAGTAGGGTTGAGGGTCAAGTCAATTGGGAGGTGAGTTTGAATGGAGAAAAACTGGAGGAAGTGAAGTGTTTTAGATATCTGGGAGTGGATCTGCCAGCGGATGGAACCATGGAAGCGGAAGTGGATCATAGGGTCGGGGAGGGGGCGAAAATTCTGGGGGCCTTGAAGAATGTGTGGAAGTCGAGAACATTATCTCGGAAAGCAAAAATGGGTATGTTTGAAGGAATAGTGGTTCCAACAATGTTGTATGGTTGCGTATCGTGGGCTATGGATAGAGTTGTGCGCAGGAGGATGGATGTGCTGGAAATGAGATGTTTGAGGACAATGTGTGGTGTGAGGTGGTTCGATCGAGTGAGTAACGTAAGGGTAAGAGAGATGTGTGGAAATAAAAAGAGCGTGGTTGAGAGAGCAGAAGAGGGTGTTTTGAAGTGGTTTGGGCACATGGAGAGAATGAGTGAGGAAAGATTGACCAAGAGGATATATGTGTCGGAGGTGGAGGGAACGAGGAGAAGAGGGAGACCAAATTGGAGGTGGAAAGATGGAGTGAAAAAGATTTTGTGTGATCGGTGCCTGAACATGCAGGAGGGTGAAAGGAGGGCAAGGAATAGAGTGAATTGGAGCGATGTGGTATAACGGGGTTGACGTGCTGTCTGTGGATTGAGTCAAGGCATGTGAAGCGTCTGGGGTAAACCATGGAAAGCTTTGTAGGTATGTATATTTGCGTGTGTGGACGTATGTATATACATGTGTATGGGGGGGGGTTGGGCCATTTCTTTCGTCTGTTTCCTTGCGCTACCTCGCAAACGCGGGAGACAGCGACAAAGTTTAATAAATATAAAAAATATATATATATATGTATATAAATATATATATATATATATATATATATATATATATATATATATATATATATATATATATATATATATATATATATATATATATATATATATATATATATATATATATATATATATATATATATATATATATATATATATATATATATATATATATAAATATATATATATATATATATATATATATATATATATATATATATATATACATATATATATATATATATATATATATATATATATATATATGAGAAGAGTGGGAGGTGGGTTGATTATAAAGGGTAGTGAGTGGTGGGATGAAGAAGTAAGAGTATTAGTGAAAGAGAAGAGAGAGGCATTTGGACGATTTTTGCAGGGAAAAAATGCAATTGAGTGGGAGATGTATAAAAGAAAGAGACAGGAGGTCAAGAGAAAGGTGCAAGAGGTGAAAAAAAGTGCAAATGAGAGTTGGGGTGAGAGAGTATCATTAAATTTTAGGGAGAATAAAAAGATGTTCTGGAAGGAGGTAAATAAAGTGCGTAAGACAAGGGAGCAAATGGGAACTTCAGTGAAGGGCGCAAATGGGGAGGTGATAACAAGTAGTGGTGATGTGAGAAGGAGATGGAGTGAGTATTTTGAAGGTTTGTTGAATGTGTTTGATGATAGAGTCGCAGATATAGGGTGTTTTGGTCGAGGTGGTTTGCAAAGTGAGAGGGTTGGGGAAAATGATTTGGTAAACAGAGAAGAGGTAGTGAAAGCTTTGCGGAAGATGAAAGCCGGCAATGCAGCAGGCATGGATGGTATTGCAGTGGAATTTATTAAAAAAGGGGGTGACTGTATTGTTGACTGGTTGGTAAGATTATTTGATGTATGTATGACTCAGGGTGAGGTGCCTGAGGATTGGCGGAATGCGTGCATAGTGCCATTGTACAAAGGCAAAGGGGATAAGAGTGAGTGCTCAAATTACAGAGGTATAAGTTTGTTGAGTATTCCTGGTAAATTATATGGGAGGGTATTGATTGAGAGGGTGAAGGCATGTACAGAGCATCAGATTGGGGAAGAGCAGTGTGCTTTCAGAAGTGGTAGAGGATGTGTGTATCAGGTGTTTGCTTTGAAGAATGTATGTGAGAAATACTTAGAAAAGCAAATGGATTTGTATGTAGTATTTATGGATCTGGAGAAGGCATATGATAGAGTTGATAGAGATGCTCTGTGGAAGGTATTAAGAATATATGGTGTGGGAGGAAAGTTGTTAGAAGCAGTGAAAAGTTTTTATCGAGGATGTAAGGCATGTGTACGTGTAGGAAGAGAGGAAAGTGATTGGTTCTCAGTGAATGTAGGTTTGCGGCAGGGGTGTGTGATGTCTCCATGGTTGTTTAATTTGTTTATGGATGGGGTTGTTAGGGAGGTAAATGCAAGAGTTTAGGAAAGAGGGGCAAGTATGAAGTCTGTTGGGGATGAGAGAGCTTGGGAAGTGAGTCAGTTGTTGTTCGCTGATGATACAGCGCTGGTGGCTGATTCATGTGAGAAACTGCAGAAGCTGGTGACTGAGTTTGGTAAAGTGTGTGGAAGAAGAAAGTTAAGAGTAAATGTGAATAAGAGCAATGTTATTAGGTACAGTAGGGTTGAGGGTCAAGTCAATTGGGAGGTGAGTTTGAATGGAGAAAAACTGGAGGAAATGAAGTGTTTTAGATATCTGGGAGTGGATCTGGCAGCGGATGGAACCATGGAAGCGGAAGTGGATCATAGAGTGGGGGAGGGGGCGAAAATTCTGGGAGCCTTGAAGAATGTGTGGAAGTCGAGAACATTATCTCGGAAAGCAAAAATGGGTATGTTTGAAGGAATAGTGGTTCCAACAATGTTGTATGGTTGCGAGGCGTGGGCTATGGATAGAGTTGTGCGCAGGAGGATGGATGTGCTGGAAATGAGATGTTTGAGGACAATGTGTGGTGTGAGGTGGTTTGATCGAGTGAGTAACGTAAGGGTAAGAGAGATGTGTGGAAATAAAAAGAGCGTGGTGAGAGAGCAGAAGAGGGTGTTTTGAAGTGGTTTGGGCACATGGAGAGAATGAGTGAGGAAAGATTGACCAAGAGGATATATGTGTCGGAGGTGGAGGGAACGAGGAGAAGAGGGAGACCAAATTGGAGGTGGAAAGATGGAGTGAAAAAGATTTTGTGTGATCGGTGCCTGAACGTGCAGGAGGGTGAAAGGAGGGCAAGGAATAGAGTGAATTGGAGCGATGTGGTATACCGGGGTTGACGTACTGTCAGTGGATTGAATCAAGGCATGTGAAGCGTCTGGGGTAAACCATGGAAAGCTGTGTAGGTATGTATATTTGCGTGTGTGGACGTATGTATATACATGTTTCTGGGGGGGGGGGGTTGGGCCATTTCTTTCGTCTGTTTCCTTGCGCTACCTCGCAAACGCGGGAGACAGCGACAAAGTATAATAAAAAATATAAAAAAAAAATATATATATATATATATATATATATATATATATATATATATATATATATATATATATTATTTATTTTGCTTTGTCGCTGTGTCCCGCGTTAGCTAGGTACCGCAAGGAAACAGACGAAAGAAATGGCCCAACCCACCCACATACACATGTATATACATACACGTCCACCCACACAAATACACATACCTATACATCTCAATGTACACATATTTATACACACACAGACATATAGATATATACATATGTACATAATTCATACTGTCTGCCTTTATTTATTCCCATCGCCATCTCGCCACATATGGAATAACAACTCCCCCTCCCCCGTCATGTGTGTGAGGTAGCGCTAGGAAAAGACACCAAAGGCCCCATTCGTTCACACTCAGTCTCTTAGTGTCATGTAATAATGCACCGAAACCACCGCCCCCTTTCGATATCCAGGCCCAACAGAACTTTCCCTGGTTTACCTCAGACGCTTCACATGCCCTGGTTCAATCCATTCACAGCACGTCGACCCCGATATACCACATCGTTCCAATTCACTCTATTCCTTGCACGCCTTTCACCCTCCTGCATGTTCAGGCCCCGATCACTCAAAATCTTTTTCACTCCATCTTTCCACCTCCAATTTGGTCTCCCACCTCTCCTCGTTCCCTCCACCTCCGACACATATATCCTCTTGGTCAATCTTTCCTCACTCAGTCTCTCTATGTGACGAAACCATTTCAAACCAACCTCTTCTGCTCTTTCAAACATACTCTTTTTATTTTCACACATCTCTCTTACCTTTACATTACTTACTCGATCAAACCACCTCACACCACACATTGTCCTCAAACATCTCATTTCCAGCACATCCACCCTCCTTCGCACACCTCTATCCATAACGCACGCCTCGCAACCATACAACATTGTTGGAACCAATATTCCTTTAAA
The DNA here is from genome assembly GCF_036320965.1 of Panulirus ornatus. Lineage (NCBI taxonomy): Eukaryota > Metazoa > Arthropoda > Malacostraca > Decapoda > Palinuridae > Panulirus > Panulirus ornatus. Next base: position 3,999,372 of record NC_092225.1, read on the forward strand.
TAAATTCATTTTTTCTTTCCGAGATAATGTTCTCGACTTCCAAACGTTCTTCAAGGCTCCAAGAATTTTCGCCCCCACCCCACCCTATGATTCACTTCCGCTTCCATTGTCCCATTCGTTGGGAGATCCATTCCCAGATATCTAAAACACTTTACTTCCTCCAGTTTTTCTCCATTCAAACTTACCTCCCAACTGACTTGACCCTCAACACTGCTGTTCCTAGTAACCTTTCTCTTATTCACATTTACTCTTAACTTTCTTCTTTCACACACTTTACCAAACTCAGTCACCAACTTCTGGAGTTTCTCACATGAATCAGCCACCAGCGCTCTATCATCAGCGAACAACAACTGACTCACTTCCCAAGCTCTCTCATTCCCAACAGACTGCATATTCTTCCCTCTTTCCAAAACTCTTAGATTCACCTCCCTAACAACCCCATCCATAAAAGAATTAAACCACCTTGGAGACATCACACACCCCTGCCGCAAACCTACATTCACTGAGAACCAATCCCTCTCCTGTCTTCCTACACGCACACATGCCTTACATCCTCGATAAAAACTTTTCACTGCTTCTAACAACTTGCCTCCCACACCATAGATTCTTAATACCTTCCACAGAGCATCTCTATGAACTCTAGCATAAGCCTTCTCCAGATTCATAAATGCTACATACAAATCCATTTGCTTTTTTACGCATTTCTCACATACATTCTTCAAAGCAAACACCTGATCCAGACATCCTCTGCCACTTCTGTAACTACACTGCTCTTCCCCAATATGATGCTCTGTACATGCCTTCACCCTCTCAATCAATACCCTCCCATATAATTTACCAGGAATACTCAACAAACTTATACCTATGTAATTTGATCACTCAATATTATCCCCTTGGTCTTTGTACAATTGCACTATGCGAGCATTCCGCAAATCCGCAGGCACCTCATCATGAATCATACGTACATTAAATAACCTTACCAACCAGTCAACAAACCAGTCACCCCCCTTTTTTAATAAATTCCACTACAATACCATCCAAACCTACTGCGTTGCCGGCTTTCAACTTCCGCAAAGCTTTTACTACCTCTTCTCTGTTTATCAATTCATTTTCCCCAACCTTCTCACTTTGCACACCACCTCGACCAAAACACCCTATATCTCCACTCTATCATCAAACACATTCAACAAACCTTCAAAATACTCACTACATGTCCTTCTCACATCACCACTACTTGTTATCACCTCCCCATTTGCGCCCTTCACTGAAGTTCCCATTTGTTCCCTTGTCTTACGCACTTTGTTTACCTCCTTCCAAAATATCTTTTTATTTCCCCTAGAATTTAATGATACTCTATCACCCCAACTCTCATTTGCCCTCTTTTTCACCCCTTGCACCTTTCTTTTGACCTCTTGCCTCTTCCTTTTATACGTGTCCCACTCATTTTCATTTTTCCCTTCAAAAATTTTCCAAATGCCTGTCTCTTCTCTTTCACTAATAATCTTACTTCTTCATCCCACCACTCGCTACCCTTGGTAATCAACCCACATCCCACGCTTCTCATACCACAATCATCTTTTGCGCAAGCCATCACTGCTTCCTTAAATACATCCCATTCCTCCCCAACTGCCATTACCTCCTTTGTTCTAACCTTTTTCTATTTTGTACTCAGTCTCTCCTGGTATTTCCTGACACAAGTGTCCTTCCCAAGCTCACTTACTCTCACCACTCTCTTCACCTAACATTCTCTCTTCTTTTCTGAAAACCCATACAAATCTTCATCTTCGCCTCCACAAGATAATGATCAGACATCCCTCCAGTTGCACCTCTCAGCACATTAACATCCAAAAGTCTCTCTTTCGCGCGCCTATCAACTAACATGTAATCAGTAACGCTCTCTGGCCATCTCTCCTACTTACATATGTATACTTATGTATATCTCGCTTTTTAAACCAGGTATTCCGAATCACCAGTCCTTTCTCAGCACACAAATCTACAAGCTCTTCACCATTTCCATTTACAACACTGAACACCCCATGTATACCAATTATTCCCTCAACTGCCACATTACTCACTTTTGCATTCAAATCAGCCATCACGATAACCCGGTCTTGTGCATCTAAACCACTGACACACTCATTCAGCTGCTCCCAAAACACTTGCCTCTCATGATCTTTCTTCTCATGCCCAGGTGCATATGCCCCAATAATCCCCCATATCTATCCATCAAATTTCAGTTTTACCCATATGAATCTAGAATTTACTTTCCTATACTCTATCACATACTCCTACAACTCCTGTTTCAGGAATAGTGCTACTTTAGTAATTTAGTACCTTCCATCAAATTTAATGCAGAAAAAGCAAATAATGGCATGCTACCATTTTTAGATTGCATGATCCATAGACAAGGAAACAAGTTTAAGTTTAGCATATACAGACAACCCACCACTGTATGCTCATATATCCAGTATTACTCATCTCAAATGATAGTTTTAAATTATCATCACTTCAATCTATGTTCCTTAGGGCATTACGCATTTGAAGTCCAGAATTTATTGATGATGAGATTGAGAAGATATATTCTATTGGATCTAAGTTTAAGTATCCTAGATCTTTCATTGATAAATCCTTTACGTTAGCAAAGAAATCATTCTATAGAGTTGAGCCCAAACCTCCAATTGACACAAAGAATCTTTTAGTTCTCCCTTTTAATAATAATTTCACTTTGCTTCCCATGTTCACCCTCCTGCATATTTAGGCGCCGATCACTCAAAATCTTTTTCACTCCATCTTTCCACATCCAATTAGGTCTCCCACTTCTCCTCTTTCCCTCCACCTATGACACATACATCCTCTTGGTCAATCTTTCCTCACTCATTCTCTCCATGTGACCAAACCATTTCAACACACCCTCTTCTGCTTTCTCAACCACACTCTTTTTAGTACCACACATCTCTCTCTTACCCTATCATTACTTACACGATCAAACCACCTCACACAACATATTGTCCTCAAACATCTCATTTCCAGCATATCCACCCTCCTGCACACAACTCTGTCCATAGCCGAAGCCTCGCAACCATATAACATTGTTGGAACCACTATTCCTTCAAACATACCCATTTTTGCTTTCTGAGATAATATTCTCGACTACCACACATTCCTCAACGCTCCCAAAACTTTCGCCCCCACCCCCAACCTATGATTCACTTCCGCTTCCATGGGTTCATCCGCTGCTAAATCCACTCCCGGATATGTAAAAACACCTAACCTTATCCAGTTTTTCTGCATTCTATTGACTTATCCCTTAACCCTATTGAACCTAATAACCTTTCTCTTATTCATATGTACTCTCAGCTTTCTTCTTTCACACACTACCAAACTCAGTCACCAGCTTCTGCAGTTTCTCACACTAATAAGCCAACAGCGCTGTATCATCCGTGAACAGGGACTAAATCACTTCCCAAGCTCTGTCATCCACAACAGACTGCATACTTGGCTCCCTTTCCAAAACTCTTGCATTCACCTCTCTAACAACCCCATCCATAAACAAATCAAACAACCATAGAGACATCACGCATCCGTGCCAAAAACCTACATTCACTGAGAACCAATCATTTTCCTCTCTTCTTACACGTACACATGCCTTACATCCTCGATAAAAACTTTTCACTGCTTCTAACAACTTTCCTCCCACACCATATATTCTTAATACCTTCCACAGAGCATCTCTATCAAATCTATCATATGCCTTCTCCAGATCCATAAATGCTACATACAAATCCATTTGCTTTTCTAAGTATTTCTCACATACATTCTTCAAATCAAACAACTGATCCACACATCCTCTACCACTTCTGAAACCACATTGCTCTTCCCCAATCTGATACTCTGTACATGCCTTCACCCTCGCCATCAAATCCCTCCCATATAAATCCCAGGAATACTAATAAACATATACCTTTGTAATTTGAGCACTAACTTTTATCCCCTATACCTTTTTACAATGGCACTACACAAGGATTCCGCCAATCCTCAGGCACCTCACCATGAGTCATATATACATTAAATAACCTTACTAACCAGTCAACAATACATTCGCCACCTTTTTTAATTATTTCCACTGCATTACCATCTAAACCCACTGTCTTGCCGCCTTTCATCTTCCGCAAAGCTTTTACTACCACTTATATATATATATATATATATATATATATATATATATATATATATATATATATATATATATATATATATATATATATATATATATATATATATATTTTATTTATTTATTTATTTATTTTGCTTTGTCGCTGTCTCCCGCGTTAGCGAGGTAGCGCAAGGAAACACGAAAGAATGGCCCAACCCGTCCACATACACATGTATATACATACACGTCCAAACACGCAAATATACATACCTATACATCTCAATGTACATATATATATACAAACACAGACATATACATATATACACATGTACATAATTAATACTGTCTACCTTTATTTGTTCGTATCGCCACCCCGCCACACATGGAATAACAACCCCCTCCCCACTCATGTGTGCGAGGTACCGCTAAGAAAACACACCAAAGGCCCCATTCGTTCTCACTCAGTCTCTATCTGTCATTTAATAATGCACCGAAACAACAGCTCCCTCTCCACATCCAGGCCCCACACAACTTTCCATGGTTTACCCCAGACGCTTCACATGCCCTGGTTCAATCCATTGACAGCACGTCGACCCCGGTATAACACATCGTTCCAATTCACGCTATTCCTTGAACGCCTTTCACCTTCCTGCATATTCAGGCACCGATCACATAAAATCTTTTTCACTCCATCTTTCCACCTAAAATTTGGTCTCCCACTTCTCCTCGTTCCTTCCACCTCTGATATTTATATTCTCTTTGTCAATCCTTGCTCACTCATTCTCTCCATGTGACCAAACCATTTCAAAACACTCTCTTACGCTCTCTCCACCACACTCTTTTTATTTCCACACATCTCTCTTACCCTTACATTACTTTCTCGATCAAACCATCTCACACCACATATTGTCCTCAAACCTCTCATTTCCAGCATATCCACCCTCCTATGCACAACTCTATCCATAGCCCAAGCCTCGCAACCATACAACATTGTTGGAACCACTATTCCTTTAAACATACCCATTTTTGATTTCCGAGACAATGTTCTCGACTTCCAAACATACTTCAATGCTCCCAAAATTTTCGCCAGCTCCCACACCCTATAATTCACTTCCGCTTCCTTGGTTCCATCCGCTGTCAGATCCATTCCCAGATATCTATAACATTTTACTTCCTCCAATTGTTCTCCATTCAAACTTACCTCCCAATCGACTTGACCCTCAACCCTACTGTACCTAAACACATTGCTGTTATTCACATTTACTCTTAACTTTCTTCTTTCACACACTTTACCAAACTCAGTTACCAGCTTCTGCAGTTTCTTACATGAATCAGCCACCAGCGCTGTATCATCAGCGAACAACAACTGACTCACTTCCCAAGCTCTCTCATCCACATCAGTCTGCATACTTGCCCCTCTTTCCAAAACTCTTGCATTCACCTCCCTAACAATTCCATCCATAAACAAATTAAACAACCATAGAGACATCACACACCCCTGCCGCAAACCTACATTCACTGAGAACCAATCACTTTCCTCTCTTCCTACACGTACATATGCCTTACATACTCGATAAAAACTTTTCACAGCTTCTAACAACTTGCCTCCCACACCATATATTCTTAATACCTTCCACAGAGCATCTCTATCAACTCTATCATATGCCTTCTCCAGATCCATAAATGCTACATACAAATCCATTTGCTTTTCTAAGTATTTCTCACATACATTCTTCAAAGCAAACACCTGATCCACACATCTTCTACCACTTCTGAAACCACACTGCTCTTCCCCAATATGATGCTCTGTACATGCCTTCACGCTCTCAATCAATACCCTCCCATATAATTTACCAGGAATACTCAACAAACTTAAACCTCTGTAATTTGAGCACTCACTCTCATCCCCTTTGCCTTTGTACAATGGCACTATGCACGCATTCCGGCAATCCTCAGGCACCTCAATATGAGTCATACATACATTAAATAACCTTACCAACCACTCAATAATACAGTCACCCCCTTTTTTAATGAATTCCACTGCAATACCATCCAAACCTGCTGCCTTGACAGCTTTCAACTTCCGCAAAGCTTTTACTACCTCTTCTCTGTTTACCAAATCATTTTCCCTAACCCTCTCACTTTGTACACCACCTCGACCAAAACATCGTATATCTGCCACTCTATCATCAAAAACATTCAACAAACCTTCAAAATACTCACTCCATCTCCTTCTCACATCACCACAACTTGTTATCACCTCCCCATTTGCGCCCTTCACTGTAGTTCCCATTTGCTCGCTTGTCTTACGCACTTTATTTACCTCCTTCCAGAACATCTTTTTATTCTCCCTAAAATTTAATGATACTCTCTCACCCCAACTCTCATTTGCCCTCTTTTTCACCTCTTGCACCTTTCTCTTCACCACCTGTCTCTTTCTTTTATACATCTCCCACTCAATTGCATTTTTTCCCTGCAAAACTCGTCCAAATGACTCTCTCTTCTCTTTCACTAATACTCTTACTTCTTCATCCCACCACTCACTACCCTTTCTAATCAACCCACCTCCCACTCTTCTCATGCCACAAGCATCTTTTGCGCAATCCATCACTGATTCCCTAAATATATATATATATATATATATATATATATATATATATATATATATATATATATATATATATATATATATATATATATATATATATATATATATATATATATATATATATATATATATATATATATATATATATATATATATATATATACATAATATATATATATATATATATATATATATATATATATATATATATATATATATATATATATATATATATATATATATATATATATATATATATATATATATTTGTTGGGGATGAGAGAGCTTAGGAAGTGAGTCGGTTGTTGTTCGGTGATGATACAGCGCTGGTGGCTGATTCATGTGTGAAACTGCAGAAGCTGGTGACTGAGTTTGGTAAAGTGTGTGAAAGAAGAAAGTTATGAGTAAATGTCATTAAGAGCAAGGTTATTAGGTACAGTAGGGTTGAGGATCAAGTCAACTGGGAGAAAAGTTCGAATGGAGAAAAACTGGAGGAAGTAAAGTGTTTTAGATATCTGGGAGAGAATCTGGCAGCGGATGGAACCATGGATGCGGAAGTGAATCATAGGCTGGGGGAGGGGGCGAAAATGCTGGTAGCCTTGAAGAATGTGTTGAAGTCGAGAACATTATCTCGGAAAGCAAAAATGGTTATGTTTCAAAATATAATGGTTCCAACAATGTTGTATGGTTGCGGGGCGTGGGATATGGATAGAGTTGTGCGCAGGAGGGTGTATGTGCTGGAAATGAGAGGTTTGAGGACAATATGTGGTGTGAGGTGGTTTGATCGAGTAAGTAATGTAAGGGCAAGAGTAAATGTGAATAAGAGCAAGGTTATTAGGGACAGTAGGGTTGAGGGTCAAGTCAACTGGGAGGTAAGTTTGAATGGAGAAAAACTGTTGAAAGTAATGTGTTTTAGATATCTGGGAGTGTATCTGGCAACGAATGGAACCATGGAAGCGAAAGTGAATCATAGGGTGGGGGAGGGGGTAAAAATCCTAGGAGCCTTGAAGAATGTGTGGAAGTCGAGAATATTATCTCGGAAAGCAAAAATAGGTATGCTTGAAGGAATAGTGGTTCCAACAATTTTGTATGGTTCCGAGGCGTGGGCTATGGATAGAGTTGTGCGCAGGAGGGTGGATGTGCTTGAAATGAGATGTTTGAGGACAATGTGTGGTGTGAGGTGGTTTGATCGAGTAAGTAATGTAAGGGTAAGAGAGATGTGTGGAAATAAAAAGAGTGTGGTTGAGAGAGCAGAAGAGTGTGTTTTTAAATGGTTTGGGCACATGGAGAGAATGAGTGAGGAAAGATTGACCAAGAGGATATATGTGTCAGAGGTGGAGGGGACGAGGAGAAGTGGGAGACAAAATTGGAGGTGATGCAGGAGGGCGAAAGGCGTGCAAGTAATGCAATGAATTGGATCGATATGATGTACCAGTGTCGACGTGCTGTCAATGGATTGAATCAGGGCATGTAAAGCGTCTGGGGTAAACCATAGAAAGTTCTGTGGGGCCTGGATGTGGTAAGGGATATGTGGTTTCGATGCATTATTACATGACAGGTAGAGACTGAGTGTGAATGAATGGGGCCTTTGTTGTCTTTTCCTAGCGCTACCTGGCACATATGAGGGGGGGGGGGATTTTATTCCATATATATATAAATATATAAAAATCATTTCTTTTTTTTTTCTTTTTTTTTCGCTGTCTCCCGCGTTTGCGAGGTAGCGCAAGGAAACAGACGAAGGAAATGGCCCAACCCACCCCCATACACATGTTTATACATACGTCCACACACGCAAAATATACATACCTACACAGCTTTCCATGGTTTACCCCAGACGCTTCACATGCCCCGATTCAATCCACTGACAGCACGTCAACCCCGGTATACCACATCGCTCCAATTCACTCGTTTTCTTGCCCTCCTTTCACCCTCCTGCATGTTCAGGCCCCGATCACACAAAATCTTTTTCACTCCATCTTTCAACCTCCAATTTGGTCTCCCTCTTCTCCTCGTTCCCTCCACCTCCGACACATATATCCTCTTGGTCAATCTTTCCTCACTCATTCTCTCCATGTGCCCAAACCATTTCAAAACACCCTCTTCTGCTCTCTCAACCACGCTCTTTTTATTTCCATACATCTCTCTTACCCTTACGTTACTTACTCGATCAAACCACCTCAAACCACACATTGTCCTCAAACATCTCATTTCCAGCACATCCATCCTCTTGCGCACAATTCTATCCATAGCCCACGCCTCGGAACCATACAAAATTGTTGGAAACACTATTCCTTCAAGTATACCTATTTTTGCTTTCCGAGATAATGTTCTCGACTTCCACACATTCTTCAAGGCTCCCAGGATTTTCACTCCCTCCCCCACCCTATGATTCACTTCCGTTTCCATGGTTTCATCCGCCGCCAGATGCATTACCAGATATCTAAAACACTTTACTTCCTCCAGTTTTTCTCCATTCAAACTTACCTCCCAATTGACTTGACCCTCAACCCTACTGTACCTAGTAACCTATATATATATATATATATATATATATATATATATATATATATATATATATATATATATATATATATATATATATATATATATATATATATATATATATATATATATATATAAATATATATATATATATATATATATATATATATATATATATGTATATATATATATATATATATCTTGCGCTACCTCGCAAGCGCGGGAGACAGCGACAAAGTATAAAAAAAAAAAAAAAAAAAAAAAAAAAAAATATATATATATATATATATATATATATATATATATATATATATATATATATATATATATATATATATATATATATATATATATATATATATATATATATATATATATATATATATATATATATATATATATATATATATATATATATATATATATATATATATACATATATATATATATATATATATATATATATATATAGTATATATATATATATATATATATATATATATATATATATATATATATATATATATATATATATATATATATATATATATATATATATATATATATATATATATACATATATACATATATATATATATATATATATATATATATATATATATATATATATATATATATATATATATATATATATATATATATATATATTTTTTTTTTTTTTTTTTATACTTTGTCGCTGTCTCCCGCGTTTGCGAGGTAGCGCAAGGAAACAGACGAAAGAAATGGCCCAACCCCCCCCCCCCCCCATACACATGTACATATACACGTCCACACACGCAAATATACATACCTACACAGCTTTCCATGGTTTACCCCAGACGCTTCACATGCCTTGCTTCAATCCACTGACAGCACGTCAACCCCTGTATACCACATGACTCCAATTCACTCTATTTCTTGCCCTCCTTTCACCCTCCTGCATGTTCAGGCCCCGATCACACAAAATCTTTTTCACTCCATCTTTCCACCTCCAATTTGGTCTCCCTCTTCTCCTCGTTCCCTCCACCTCCGACACATATATCCTCTTGGTCAATCTCTCCTCACTCATTCTCTCCATGTGCCCAAACCATTTCAAAACACCCTCTTCTGCTCTCTCAACCACGCTCTTTTTATTTCCACACATCTCTCTTACCCTTACGTTACTTACTCGATCAAACCACCTCACACCACACATTGTCCTCAAACATCTCATTTCCAGCACATCCATCCTCCAGCGCACATCTCTATCCATAGCCCACGCCTCGCAACCATACAACATTGTTGGAACCACTATTCCCTCAAACATACCCATTTTTGCTTTCCGAGATAATGTTCTCGACTTCCACACATTTTTCAAGGCTCCCAAATTTTCGCCCCCTCCCCCACCCTATGATCCACTTCCGCTTCCATGGTTCCATCCGCTGACAGATCCACTCCCAGATATCTAAAACACTTCACTTCCTCCAGTTTTTCTCCATTCAAACTCACCTCCCAATTGACTTGACCCTCACCCCTACTGTACCTAATAACCTTGCTCTTATTCACATTTACTCTCAACTTTCTTCTTCCACACACTTTACCAAACTCAGTCACCAGCTTCTGCAGTTTCTCACATGAATCAGCCACCAGCGCTGTATCATCAGCGAACAACAACTGACTCACTTCCCAAGCTCTCTCATCCCCAACAGACTTCATACTTGCCCCTCTTTCCAGGACTCTTGCATTTACCTCCCTTACAACCCCATCCATAAATAAATTAAACAACCATGGAGACATCACACACCCCTGCCGCAAACCTACATTCACTGAGAACCAATCACTTTCCTCTCTTCCTACACGTACACATGCCTTACATCCTCGATAAAAACTTTTCACTGCTTCTAACAACTTGCCTCCCACACCATATATTCTTAATACCTTCCACAGAGCATCTCTATCAACTCTATCATATGCCTTCTCCAGATCCATAAATGCTACATACAAATCCATTTGCTTTTCTAAGTATTTCTCACATACATTCTTCAAAGCAAACACCTGATCCACACATCCTCTACCACTTCTGAAACCGCACTGTTCTTCCCCAATCTGATGCTCTGTACATGCCTTCACCCTCTCAATCAATACCCTCCCATATAATTTACCAGGAATACTCAACAAACTTATACCTCTGTAATTTGAGCACTCACTCTTATCCCCTTTGCCTTTGTACAATGGCACTATGCACGCATTCCGCCAATCCTCAGGCACCTCACCATGAGTCATACATACATTAAATAACCTTACCAACCAGTCAACAATACAGTCACCCCCTTTTTTAATAAATTCCACTGCAATACCATCCAAACCTGCTACCTTGCCGGCTTTCATCTTCCGCAAAGCTTTTACTACCTCTTCTCTGTTTACCAAATCATTTTCCCTAACCCTCTCACTTTGCACACCACCTCGACCAAAACACCCTATATCTGCCACTCTGTCATCAGACACATTCAACAAACCTTCAAAATACTCATTCCATCTCCTTCTCACATCACCGCTACTTGTTATCACCTCCCCATTTACGCCCTTCACTGAAGTTCCCATTTGCTCCCTTGTCTTACGCACCCTATTTACCTCCTTCCAGAACATCTTTTTATTCTCCCTAAAATTTACTGATAGTCTCTCACCCCAACTCTCATTTGCCCTTTTTTTCACCTCTTGCACCTTTCTCTTGACCTCCTGTCTCTTTCTTTTATACTTCTCCCACTCAATTGCATTTTTTCCCTGCAAAAAATCGTCCAAATGCCTCTCTCTTCTCTTTCACTAATACTCTTACTTCTTCATCCCACCACTCACTACCCTTTCTAAACAGCCCACCTCCCACTCTTCTCATGCCACAAGCATCTTTTGCGCAATCCATCACTGATTCCCTAAATACATCCCATTCCTCCCCCACTCCCCTTACTTCCATTGTTCTCACCTTTTTCCATTTTGTACACAGTCTCTCCTGGTACTTCCCCACACAGGTCTCCTTCCCAAGCTCACTTACTCTCACCACCTTCTTCACCCCAACATTCACTCCCCTTTTCTGAAAACCCATACTAATCTTCACCTTAGCCTCCACAAGATAATGATCAGACATCCCTCCAGTTGCACCTCTCAGCACATTAACATCCAAAAGTCTCTCTTTCGCACGCCTGTCAATTAACACGTAATCCAATAACGCTCTCTGGCCATCTCTCCTACTTACATAAGTATACTTATGTATATCTCGCTTTTTAAACCAGGTATTCCCAATCATCAGTCCTTTTTCAGCACATAAATCTACAAGCTCTTCACCATTTCCATTTACAACACTGAACACCCCATGCATACCAATTATTCCCTCAACTGCCACATTACTCACCTTTGCATTCAAATCACCCATCACTATAACCCGGTCTCGTGCATCAAAACCACTAACACACTCATTTAGCTGCTCCCAAAACACTTGCCTCTCATGATCTTTCTTCTCATGCCCAGGTGCATATGCACCAATAATCACCCACCTCTCTCCATCAACTTTCAATTTTACCCATATTAATCGAGAATTTACTTTCTTACATTCTATCACATACTCCCACAACTCCTGTTTCAGGAGTATTGCTACTCCTTCCCTTGCTCTTGTCCTCTCACTAACCCCTGACTTCACTCCCCAGACATTTCCAAACCACTCTTCCCCTTTACCCTTGAGCTTCGTTTCACTCAGAGCCAAAACATCCAGGTTCCTTTCCTCAAACATACTACCTATCTCTCCTTTTTTCACATCTATATATATATATATATATATATATATATATACATATATATATATATATATATATATGTATATATATATATATATATACATATATACATATATATATATATATATATATATATATATATATATATATATATATATATATATATATATATATATATATATATATATATATATATATATATATATATATATATATATATATATATATATATATATATATATATATATATATAAGTTTCTTGAGTATTCCTGGTAATTTATATGGGAGGGTATTGATTGAGAGGGTGAAGGCATGTACAGAGCATCAGATTGGGGAAGAGCAGTGTGGTTTCAGAAGTGGTAGAGGATGTGTGGATCAGGTGTTTGCTTTGAAGAATGTATGTGAGAAATACTTAGAAAAGCAAATGGATTTGTATGTAGCATTTATGGATCTGGAGAAGGCATATGATAGAGTTGATAGAGATGATCTGTGGAAGGTATTAAGAATATATGGTGTGGGAGGAAAGTTGTTAGAAGCAGTGAAAAGTTTTTATCGAGGATGTAAGGCATGTGTACGTGTAGGAAGAGAGGAAAGTGATTGGTTCTCAGTGAATGTAGGTTTGCGGCAGGGTTGTGTGATGTCTCCATGGTTGTTACTTTGTTTATGGATGGGGTTGTTAGAGAGGTAAATGCAAGAGTTTTGGAAAGAGGGGCAAGTATGAAGTCTGTTGGGGATGAGAGAGCTTGGGAAGTGAGTCAGGTGTTTTTCGCTGATGATACAGCGCTGGTGGCTGATTCATGTGAGAAACTGCAGAAGCTGGTGACTGAGTTTGGTAAAGTATGTGGAAGAAGAAAGTTAAGAGTAAATGTGAATAAGAGCAAGGTTATTAGGTACAGTAGGGTTGAGGGTCAAGTCAATTGGGAGGTGAGTTTGAATGGAGAAAAACTGGAGGAAGTGAAGTGTTTTAGATATCTGGGAGTGGATCTGGCAGCGGATGGAACCATGGAAGCGGAAGTGGATCATAGGGTGGGGGACGGGGCGAAAATTCTGGGGACCTTGAAGAATGTGTGGAAGTCGGGAACATTATCTCGGAAAGCAAAAATGGGTATGTTTAAAGGAATAGTGGTTCCAACAATGTTGTATGGTTGCGAGGCTTGGGCTATGGATAGAGTTGTGCGCAGGAGGATGGATGTGCTGGAAATGAGATGTTTGAGGACAATGTGTGGTGTGATGTGGTTTGATCGAGTGAGTAACGTAAGGGTAAGAGAGATGTGTGGAAATAAAAAGAGCGTGGTTGAGAGAGCAGAAGAGGGTGTTTTGAAGTGGTTTGGGCACATGGAGAGGATGAGTGAGGAAAGATTGACCAAGAGGATATATGTGTCGGAGGTAGAGGAAACAAGGAGAATAGGGAGACCAAATTGGAGGTGGAAAGATGGAGTGAAAAAGATTTTGTGTGATCGCGGCCTGAACATGCAGGAGGGTGAAAGGAGGGCAAGGAACGGAGTGAATTGGAGCGATGTGGTATACCGGGGTTGACGTGCTGTCAGTGGATTGAATCAAGGCATGTGAAGCGTCTGGGGTAAGCTATGGAAAGCTGTGTAGGTATGTATATTTGCGTGTGTGGACGTATGTATATACATGTGTATGGGGGGGGTGGGCCATTTCTTTCTTCTGTTTCCTTGCGCTACCTCGCAAACGCGGGAGACAGCGACAAAGTATAAAAAAAAAAATATATATATATATATATATATATATATATATATATATATATATATATATATATATATATATATATATATATATATATATATATATATATATATATATATATATATATATATATATATATATATATATATATACATATATATATATATATATACATATATATATATGAAGTCTGTTGGGGATGAGAGAGCTTGGGAAGTGAGTCAATTGTTGTTCGCTGATGATACAGCGCTGGTGGCTGATTCATGTGAGAAACTGCAGAAGCTGGTGACTGAGTTTGGTAAAGTGTGTGGAAGAAGAAAGTTGAGAGTAAATGTGAATAAGAGCAAGGTTATTAGGTACAGTAGGGGTGAGGGTCAAGTCAATTGGGAGGTGAGTTTGAATGGAGAAAAACTGGAGGAAGTGAAGTGTTTTAGATATCTGGGAGTGGATCTGTCAGCGGATGGAACCATGGAAGCGGAAGTGGATCATAGGGTGGGGGAGGGGGTGAAAATTTTGGGAGCCTTGAAAAATGTGTGGAAGTCGAGAACATTATCTCGGAAAGCAAAAATGGGTATGTTTGAGGGAATAGTGGTTCCAACAATGCTGTATGATTGCGAGGCGTGGGCTATGGATAGAGATGTGCGCAGGAGGATGGATGTGCTGGAAATGAGATGTTTGAGGACAATGTGTGGTGTGAGGTGGTTTGATCGAGTAAGTAACGTAAGGGTAAGAGAGATGTGTGGAAATAAAAAGAGCGTGGTTGAGAGAGCAGAAGAGGGTGTTTTGAAATGGTTTGGGCACATGGAGAGAATGAGTGAGGAGAGATTGACCAAGAGGATATATGTGTCGGAGGTGGAGGGAACGAGGAGAAGAGGGAGACCAAATTGGAGGTGGAAAGATGGAGTGAAAAGATTTTGTGTGATCGGGGCCTGAACATGCAGGAGGGTGAAAGGAGGGCAAGAAATAGAGTGAATTGGAGTCATGTGGTATACAGGGGTTGACGTGCTGTCAGTGGATTGAAGCAAGGCATGTGAAGCGTCTGGGGTAAACCATGGAAAGCTGTGTAGGTATGTATATTTGCGTGTGTGGACGTGTGTATGTACATGTGTATGGGGGGGGGGGTTGGGCCATTTCTTTCGTCTGTTTCCTTGCGCTACCTCGCAAACGCGGGAGACAGCGACAAAGTATAAAAAAAAAAAAAAAAAAAAAAAAATATATATATATATATATATATATATATATATATATATATATATATATATATATATATATATATATATATATATATATGTATATATATATATATATATATATATATATATATATATATATATATATATATATATATATATATATATATATATATATATATATATATATATATATATATATATATATATATATATATATATATATATATATACATATATATATATATATATAAATATATATATATATACATATATATATATAGAAGCAGTGAAAATTTTTTATCGAGGATGTAAGGCATGTGTACGTGTAGGAAGAGAGGAAAGTGATTGGTTCTCAGTGAATGTAGGTTTGCGGCAGGGGTGTGATGTCTCCATGGTTGTTTAATTTTTTTATGGATGGGGTTGTTAGGGAGGTGAATGCAAGAGTTTTGGAAAGAGGGGCAAGTATGAAGTCTGTTGGGGATGAGAGAGCTTGGGAAGTGAGTCAGTTGTTGTTCGCTGATGATACAGAGCTGGTGGCTGATTCATGTGAGAAACTGCAGAAGCTGGTGACTGAGTTTGGTAAAGTGTGTGAAAGAAGAAAGTTAAGAGTAAATGTGAATAAGAGCAAGGTAATTAGGTACAGTAGAGTTAAGGGTCAAGTCAATTGGGAGGTCAGTTTGAATGGAGAAAAACTGGAGGAAGTAAAGTGTTTTAGATATCTGGGAGTGGATCTGGCAGCGGATGGAACCATGGAAGCGGAAGTGGATCATAGGGTGGGGGAGGGGGTGAAAATCCTGGGAGCCTTGAAGAATGTGTGGAAGTCGAGAACATTATCTCGGAAAGCAAAAATGGGTATGTTTGAAGTAATAATGGTTCCAACAATGTTGTATGGTTGCGAGGCGTGGGCTATGGATAGAGTTGTGCGCAGGAGCATGGATGTGCTGGAAATGAGATGTTTGAGGACAATGTGTGGTGTGAGGTGGTTTGATCGAGTAAGTAACGTAAGGGTAAGAGAGATGTGTGGAAATAAAAAGAGCGTGGTTGAAAGAGCAGAATAGGGTGTTTTGAAATGGTTTGGGCACGAGAGAATGAGTGAAGAAAGATTGACCAAGAGGATATATGTGTCGGAGGTGGAGGGAACGAGGAGAAGTGGGAGACTAAATTGGAGGTGGAAAGATGGAGTGAAAAAGATTTTGTGTGATCGGGGCCTGAACATGCAGTAGGGTGAAAGGAGGGCAAGGAATAGAGTGAATTGGATCGATATGGCATACTGGGGTTGACGTGCTATCAGTGGATTGAATCAGGGCATGTGAAGCGTCTGGGGTAAACCATGGAAAGCTCTCTAGGTATGTATATTTGCGTGTGTGGACATATGTATATACATGTGTATGGGTGTGGGTTGCGCCAAATTCTTTCTTCTGTTTCCTTGCGCTACCTCGCAAACGCGGGAGACAGCGTCAAAGCAAAAAAAAAAAAGAAAAAAAAATATATATATATATATATATTTCTATGACTCCCTGGGGATATGAAACACGAAAAGTTCCCAAGTGCACTTTCCTGTAATAATCACATCATCACGGGAGACACAAGAGAGAAATATAAATGTCAGATGATATACATCGAAGAGACGAAGCTAGGACGCCATTTTGTAAACATGTGATTGACCAAAACATACAACGAGCGTTCATAAACATTTCATTTTACAAATCTTATCAACAATAAAGTTATCTAATTTGTATAGACCATCACTGATATGAGGATTATAATTCCATATGTATTTGATAATAGAAGATTCAATGATATTTCTCTTGGTAATAGAGTTAAAAACTGAGATGGCGTTACTCCAGTCAATACAATAATAATAGCTTTTAACATAATTAAACAAGGCATTTGATTTTTGTCCCGTTCTTATACGATATCTATGGACCTTAAGTTTAACAATAAGATCCTTACCAGTCTGACCAACATAAAATTTATCACAGCTTTCACAAGGCACTTTATAGATGCAACCAAGAGAATTTTCTGTTGAATTCCTGATTAAGATATTCTTGATGGCATTATTGTTGCTAAAGGCAACATTTACATTAAAGTATTTAACCAAAATGGGAAGCTAAGTGAAATTATTATCAAAAGTGAGAACTAAAAGATTCTTGGTGTCAATAGGAGGTTTGGGCTCAACTCTATAAAATAATTTCTTTGCTAACTTAAGTGATTTATCAATGAAAGGTCTAGGGTACTTTAACTTAAATCCAATAGAATATATCTTCTCAAACTCATCATCAATAAACTCTGGACTGTAAATACGTAATGCCCAAAGGAACATAGAATGAAATGATAATTTAACTTTATCATGTTGACATGAGTAATAATGGATATATGAGCATACACTGGTTGGTTTTCTGTGTATACTAAACTTAAACTTGTTTCCTTGTCTATGGATCATGCAATCTAAAACTGGTAACATACCATTATTTTCATTTGCTACAGTAAATTTGATGGAATGTACTAAATTATTAAGTAAGGGGAGAAATATTTGTAAATTTTCATTTGTTGGCCAAACACAAAGAACTTCATCTACATACCTAAACCAAATTGCATTAGAAGGTAAGATATCCTTTAGTAATTTTGTTTCAAAAAATTTCATATAAAGATTAGTTAGTACTGGTGAAAGAGGGTTACCCATTGCCATACCAAATTTTTGAGCATAGTAATCTCCATTAAATTGAAATACACAGTCTTTTATACATAATTCTATCAGTTCAATGAAATTAGACTTTGAAACAGGTAAATGAATATCATCCAAGACATCAAATAAATATTCAAAAAGGTCATCAACAGGAACTTTAGTGAAAAGTGAGGAAACATCAAAGCTAACTAGTTTGAAATCAAAATTAACATTGATATTGTTTAGCTTGTTGACTAAATCTACATTGTTCATGATATTTCAATTTGATACCTTACCCACTAAAGGGCTTAATAAAGAAAATAACCATTTTGACAATTTATATGTGATGGGGCCTACTGAACTCACTATAGGTCTTGCTGAAAAATTCTGTTTATGTGTTTTGATAAGTCCTTACATATATCGCAATGAAGGGGACAAAGACAAAGGGGACAAACTTTTAGATAAATAGTTACTTTTGTCTAAAATCACAACAGTGTTAGCCTTATCTGGTTTAGTAATAAGTTTATCCTTGTCTTTTTTTAAGGTATTAATAGCTCTTATGAATGTTTTAGGGGAATCAGCTTCCACTGGCTTTGACAAACTGGCATACATTAAACCCTTGCAGATATTAATATCATCATTTCTTAAATTACTGTATTATTCTAAATTACAGAAAGACTTTGTGACATCAACACAGCTGGCCTCTTTGTTAGAGCACACAAAACTTAAACCATAGCCTAATGCACACAAGGAATCTTTATCTAGTTTTTTATTAGACAGATTTACCACAAAAGATGGGTTTGTGTTCTTGGTCCAGTCGCTGTTTTCAATAAGATGGTCCAACTTACGAGTTAGTGACACTTGTAGCCTATTGCGTTCTTTCCTTAATTCATCGTAACAATAGTCCATCATCCGGTTCTTCTAATGTGTCGGTATTACCATTTGAAAGGCACGTTTCTTCTCTCTTGAAATGCGAAAAGTCTCCTCCATTCCAAGTTTCTTTAATTCAATGTTTTTCTTTAAGATAATATTTTGAAATTGGTCAAATGGTCGACCAGACAGCTGCAACAAACGTTGAGGTTGGACAGATGTTGGCATCACTTGTTCATCAAAGCATTTCCTAGGGAATTCAAATCGTAACTTCAGTTGGTGAGCCTTGATTAGCGATTTGGAGAAAGCAGTAACGAAAAGAGAATGTCCAAGACAGCTTGTAGAGAAGTAATAGAATGGCCGTGTGGAAGCCATGTTGGAAAGGATCACAATTTTACACGTGATCAACATATTCCTATGAGTCCACGGGGAAAATGAAACACGAAAAGTTCCCAAGTGCATTTTCGTCTAATAATCACATTATCAGGGGAGACCCAAGAGAAAAAAATAACTGTCAGATGATATACATCGAGGAGACGAAGCTAGGACGCCATTTGGTAAACGCGTGATTGACCAAAACATACAACGAGCGTTCATAAACTTATCATTTTACAAGTCTTATCAACAATAAAGTTATCTAATTTGTATAGACCATCACTGATTGAGTTTACAGTTCTTTGTGTATTTGATAATAGAAGATTCAATGATATTTCTCTTGGTAATAGAGTTAGAGTAAATAACTGAGATGGCGTTACTCCAGTCAATACAATGATCATAGTTTTTAACATGATTAAGCAAGGCATTTGATTTTTGTCCCATTCTTATACTATATCCATGTTGCTTAAGTCTAACAGAAAGATCCTTACCAGTCTGACCAACATAAAATTTATCATAGTTTCCACAAGGAACTTTATAGATGCAACCAAGAGAATTTTCTGATGAATTCCTGATTAAGATACTCTTTATAGTATTATTGTTTGCTAAAGGGAACATTTACATTAAAAGATTTAAGCAACATGGGAAGCAAAGTGAAATCATTATTAAAAGGGAAAACTAAAAGATTCTTGGTGTCAATGAGAGGTTTGGGCTCAACTCTATAAAATGATATCTTTGCTAACATAAGGGATACATCAATGAAAGATCTATGGAACTTTAACTGAGATCCAAAGAAACCATTTTATGGAGCTGAGCCCAAACATCCTATGGACACCAAGAATCTTTTAGTTCTCCCTTTTAATAATAATTTCACTTTGCTTCCCATGTTGCTTAAATCCTTTAATGTAAATGTTGCCTTTAGCAACAATAATACTATAAAGAATATCTTAATCAGGAATTCACTACAAAATTCTCTTGGTTTCATCTATAAAGTTCCTTGTGGAAACTGTGATAAATTTCATGTTGGTCAGACTGGTAAGGATCTTTCTGTTAGATTTAAGCAAAATAAATATAGTATAAGAACGGGACAAGAATCAAATGCCTTGTCTAACCATGTTAAAAACTATGATCATTGTATTGACTGGAGTAACGTCATATCAGTTAATAACCCTAACTCTATTACCAAGAGAAATATCATTGAATCTTCAATTATTAAATACACAAAGATTTGTAATGTTAATATTAGTGATGGTCTATACAAATTAGATAACTTTATTGTTGATAAGATTTGAAAAATGATAAGTTTATGAACGCTCTTTGTATGTTTTGGTCAATCACGTTTACCAAACGGCGTCCTAGCTTCGTCTCTTCGATGTATATCAACTGACTGTTATATTTCTCTCTTGTGTCTCCCCTGATAATGTGATAATTAGACGAAAGTGCACTTGGGAGCTTTTCGTGTTTCATTTTCCCCCTGGACTCATAGGAATATCTTGATAACGCGCAAAATTTTAATCCTTTCCAACAAGGATTTAACGTGGCTCTTCTATTACTTCTCTACAAGCTGTCCTGGACTTTCTCCTTTCGTTACTGATTTCTACAAATCGCTAATCAAGGCTCACCAACTGAAGTTACGATTTGAATTCCTTAGGAAATACCTTGATGAACAAGTAATGCCAAGATCTGTCCTACCTCAACGTTTGCTGCAGCTATCTGGTCGACCATTTGACCAATTTCAAAATATTATTTTAAAGAAAAACATTGAATTAAAGAAACTTGAAATGGAGGAGGCTTTCCGCATTTCAAGAGAGAAGAAACGTGCCTTTCAAATGACAATACCGACACACTGGAAGAACCAGATGTTGTACTATTGGTATGATGAATTAAGGAAATAACGGAACAGGCCACAAGTGTCACTAAACCGTAAGTTGGACCATCTTATTGAAAACAGCAACTGGACCAAGAACACAAACCCACCTTTTGTGGTAAACCTGTCTAATAAACAACTAG
Organism: Panulirus ornatus; assembly: GCF_036320965.1. Lineage (NCBI taxonomy): Eukaryota > Metazoa > Arthropoda > Malacostraca > Decapoda > Palinuridae > Panulirus > Panulirus ornatus. The sequence goes on from NC_092225.1 coordinate 4,021,219, forward strand.
ATAAAGAATCCTTGTGTGCATTAGGCTATGGTTTAAGTTTTGTGTGCTAACAGAGAAGCCAGCTGTGTTGATGCCACAAAATTTTTTGTAATTTAGAAAAATACAGTAATTTAAGTAATGATGATATTGATATCTGTAAGGGTTTAGTGTAAGCCAGTTTGTCAAAACCAGTCGAAGCTAATTGCCCTAAAAGATTCATAAGAGCTATTAACACCTTAAAAAAAGACAAGGATATGCATATTACTAAAGCAGATAAGCCTAACACTGTTGTGATTTTAGACAAAAATAACTAATTTTCTTAAAATGAATGAACTTCTAAATAGTGACACAACATATTCTAAACTTAGTAAAAATCCCTTAGAAGAAGTTAATTCTACTTTCAATACAGAAATGAAGTTATTGGTGAAAGGTAACATTTCTTTTATCAAAAGTTGGTCATCTTTGTCCCCTTCATTGCCATATATGTATGGACTTATCAAAACACATAAACAGAAAATTCCAGCAAGACCTATATTGAGTTCAGTAGGCTCCATCACATATAAATTGTCAAAATGGTTAGTTTCTTTATCAAGCCCTTTAGTGGGTAAGGTATCAAATTCTAATATCATGAACAATGTAGATTTACTCAACAAGCTAAACAATATCAATGTTAATTTTGATTTCCTCACTTTTCACTAAAGTTCCAGTTGATGACCTTTTTAGAATACTTATTTGATGACTTGGATGATATTCATTTACCTGTTTCAAAGTCTAATTTCATTGAACTGATAAAATTGTGTATAAAAGACTGTGTATTTCACTTTAATAGAGTTTATTATGCTCAAAAATTTGGTATGGCAATGGGTAACTCTCTTTCACCTGTACTAAGTAATTTCTATATGAAATTTTTTTAAGCAAAATTACTAAAGGATATCTTACATTCTAATGCAGTTTGGTTTAGGTATGTAGATGATGTTCTTTGTGTTTGGCCAACAAATGAAAATTTACAAATATTTCTCCCCTTAGTGAATAACCTAGTACCTTCCATCAAAGTTACCGTAGAAAATGAAATTAATGGTATGTTACCAGTTTTAGATTGCATGATCCATAGACAAGGAAACAAGTTTAAGTTTAGCTTACACAGAAAACCCACTAATGTATGCTCATATATCCATTATTACTCATCTAAACATGACAGAGTTGAATTATCATCTTTTCAATCTATGTTCCTTAGGGCATTACGTATTTGCACTACAAAGTTTATTGATGGTGAGTTTGAGAAGATTTAATCTATTGGATCTAAGTTAAAGTACCCTAGATCTTTCATTGATAAATCCCTTAAGTTAGCAAAGAAATCATTTTATAGAGTTGAGCTAAAACCTCCCATTGACACAAAGAATCTTTTAGTTCTCCCTTTTAATAATAATTTCATTTTGCTTCCCATGTTGCTTAAATCCTTTAATGTAAATGTTACCTTTAGCAACAATAATACTCTAAAGAATATCTTAATCGGGAATTCACTAAAAAATTCTCTTGGTTGAATCTATAAAGTGCCTTGTGGAAACTTTGATAGATTTCATGTTGGTCAGACTGGTAAGGATCTATCTGCTAGACTTAAGCAACATAAATATAGTATAAGAAAGGGACAAGAATCAAATGCCTTGTTTAATCATGTTAAAAACTATGATCATTGTATTGACTAGAGTAACGACATCTCGGTTATTAACTCTAACTCTCTTGCCAAGAGAAATATCATTGGATTTTCCATTATCAAATACACAAAGAACTGTAATCTTAATTTTAGTAATGGTCTATACAAATTAGATAACTTTATTGTTGATAAGATTTGAAAAATGATAAGTTTATGAACGCTCGTTGTATGTTTTGGTCAATCACATGTTTAACAAATGGCGTCCTAGCTTCGTCTCTTCGATGTATATCATCTGACTGTTATATTTCTCTCTTGTGTCTCCCCTGAAGATGTGATTATTACACGGAAGAGCAGTTTGGAACTTTTCGGGTTTCATTTTCTCCGTGGACTCATAGGAATATCTTGATCACGCTGAAAATTGTTATCCTTTCCAATATATGTATATATATAAATATATATATATATATATATATATATATATATATATATATATATATATATATATATATATATATATATATTTTTTTTTTTTTCAAACTATTCGCCATTTCCCGCGTTAGCGAGGTAGCGTTAAGAACAGAGGACTGGGCCATTAAGGGAATATCCTCACCTGGCCCCCTTCTCTGTTCATTCTTTTGGAAAATTAAAAAAAATTGAGCTGGGAGGATTTCCAGCGCCCCGCTCCCTCCCCTTTTAGTCGCCATCTACGACACGCAGGGAATACGTGGGAAGTATTCTGTCTCCCCTATCCCCAGGGAAAAAATATATATATATATATATATATATATATATATATATATATATATATATATATATATATATATATATATATATATATATATTATTATTTTTTTTTATTACACTTTGTCGCTGTCTCCCGCGTTTGCGAGGTAGCGCAAGGAAACAGACGAAAGAAATGGCCCAACCCACCCCCATACACATGTATATACATACGTCTACACACGCAAATATACATACCTACACAGCTTTCCGTGGTTTACCCCAGACGCTTCACATGCCTTGATTCAATCCACTGACAGCACGTCAACCCCAGTATACCACATCGCTCCAATTCACTCTATTCCTTGCCCTCCTTTCACCCTCCTGCATGTTCAGGCCCCGATCACACAAAATCTTTTTCACTCCATCTTTCCACCTCCAGTTTGGTCTCCCTCTTCTCCTCGTTCCCTCCACCTCCGACACATATATCCTCTTGGTCAATCTTTCCTCACTCATTCTCTCCATGTGCCCAAACCACGTCAAAACACCCTCTTCTGCTCTTTCAACCACACTCTTTTTATTTCCACACATCTCTCTTACCCTTACGTTACTCACTCGATCAAACCACCTCACACCACACATTGTCCTCAAACATCTCATTTCCAGCACATCAATCCTCTTGCGCACAACTCTATCCATAGCCCACGCCTCGCAACCATACAACATTGTTGGAACCACTATTCCTTCAAACATAACCATTTAAGCTTTCCGAGATAATGTTCTCGACTTCCACACATTCTTCAAGGTCCCCAGAATTTTCGCCCCCTCCCCCACCCTATGATCCACTTCCGCTTCCATGGTTCCATCCGATGCCAGATCCACTCCCAGATATCTAAAACACTTCACTTCCTCCAGTTTTTTTCCATTCAAACTCACCTCCCACTTGACTTGACCCTCAACCCTACTGTACCTAATAACCTTGCTCTTATTCACATTTACTCTCAACTTTCTTCTTCCAGACACTTTACCAAACTCAGTCACCAGCTTCTGCAGTTTCTCACATGAATCAGCCACCAGCGCTGTTTCATCAGCGAACAACAACTGACTCACTTCCCAAGCTCTCTCATCCCCAACAGACTTCATACTTGCCCCTCTTTCCAAAACTCTTGCATTTACCTCCCTAACAACCCCATCCATAAACAAATTAAACAACCATGGAGACATCACACACCCCTGCCGCAAACCTACATTCACTGAGAACCAATCACTTTCCTCTTCCTACACGTACACATGCCTTACATCCTCGATAAAAACTTTTCACTGCTTCTAACAACTTTCCTCCCACACCATATATTCTTAATACCTTCCACAGAGCATCTCTATCAACTCTATCATATGCCTTCTCCAGATCCATAAATGCTACATACAAATCCATTTGCTTTTCTAAGTATTTCTCACATACATTCTTCAAAGCAAACACCTGATCAACACATCCTCTACCACTTCTGAAACCACACTGCTCTTCCCCGATCTGATGCTCTGTACATGCCTTCACCCTCTCAATCAATACCCTCCCATATAACTTACCAGGAATACTCAACAAACTTATACCTCTGTGATTTGAGCACTCACTCTTATCCCCTTTGCCTTTGTACAATGGCACTATTCACGCATTCCTCCAATCCTCAGGCACCTCACCATGAGTCATACATACATTAAATAACCTTACCAACCAGTCAACAATACAGTCACCCCCTTTTTTAATAAATTCCACTGCAATACCATCCAAACCTGCTGCCTTGCCGGCTTTCATCTTCCGCAAAGCTTTTACTACCTCTTCTCTGTTTACCAAATCATTTTCCCTAACCCTCTCACTTTGCACACCACCTCGACCAAAACACTCTATATCTGCCACTCTATCATCAAACACATTCAACAAACCTTCAAAATACTCACTCCATCTCGTTCTCACATCACCACTACTTCTTATCACCTCCCCATTTGAGCCCTTCACCGAAGTTCCCATTTGCTCCCTTGTCTTACGCACTTTATTTACTTCCTTCCAGAATATCTTTTTATTCTCTCTAAAATTTAATGATACTCTCTCACCCCAACTCTCATTTGCCCTTTTTTTCACCTCTTGCACCTTTCTCTTGACCTCCTGTCTCTTTCTTTTATACACCTCCCACTCAATTGCATTTTTTCCCTGTAAAAATCGTCCAAATGCCTCTCTCTTCTCTTTCACTAATACTCTTACTTCTTCATCCCACCACTCACTACCCTTTCTAATCAACCCACCTCCCACTCTTCTCATGCCACAAGCATCTTTTGCGCAATCCATCACTGATTCCCTAAATACATCCCATTCCTCCCCCACTCCCCTTACTTCCATTGTTTTCACCTTTTTCCATTCTGTACTCAGTCTTTCCTGGTACTTCCTCACACAGGTCTCCTTCCCAAGCTCACTTACTCTCACCACCCTCTTCACCCCAACATTCACTCTTCTTTTCTGAAAACCCATACAAATCTTCACCTTAGCCTCCAAAAGATAATGATCAGACGTCCCTCCAGTTGCACCTCTCAGCACATTAACATCCAAAAGTCTCTCTTTCGCACGCCTGTCAATTAACACGTAATCCAATAACGCTCTCTGGCCATCTCTCCTACTTACATAAGTATACTTATGTATATCTCGCTTTTTAAACCAGGTATTCCCAATCATCAGTCCTTTTTCAGCACATAAATCTACAAGCTCTTCACCATTTCCATTTACAACACTGAACACCCCATGTATACCAATTATTCCCTCAACTGCCACATTACTCACCTTTGCATTCAAATCACCCATCACTATAACCCGGTCTCGTGCATCAAAACCACTAACACACTCATTCAGCTGCTCCCAAAACACTTGCCTCTCATGATCTTTCTTCTCATGCCCAGGTGCATATGCACCAATAATCACCCACCTCTCTCCATCAACTTTCAGTTTTACCCATATTAATCGAGAATTTACTTTCTTACATTCTATCACATACTCCCACAACTCCTGTTTCATGAGTATTGCTACTCCTTCCCTTGCTCTTGTCCTCTCACTAACCCCTGACTTTACTCCCCAGACATTCCCAAACCACTCTTCCCCTTTACCCTTGAGCTTCGTTTCACTCAGAGCCAAAACATCCATGTTCCTTTCCTCAAACATACTACCTATCTCTCCTTTTTTCACATCTTGGTTACATCCACACACATTTAGGCACCCCACTCTGAGCCTTCGAGGAGGATGAGCACTCCCCGCGTGACTCCTTCTTCTGTTTCCCATTTTAGAAAGTTAATACAAGGAGGGGAGGATTTCTGGCCCCCCGCTCCCGTCCCCTCTAGTCGCTTTCTACGACACGCGAGGAATACGTGGGAAGTATTCTTTCACCCCTATCCCCAGGGATAATATACATATATATATACATATACACATACACACACATACACATACATACGCACATATACACACACACACACATACATATATATATACATATGAAAAATGTAAGAAACAATTTAGAAAACTGAAACTTCTAGCTTGAAATGAATGAAAAAAATGAATGTCACATAATGGTTCAACCTCTGGCTATGGAAAAAGGAAATGTATAATTTATTTACACAAACGTCAATAGTAGTTCTCATCAATTTGACCACTGTATCAATAAGCTTCAATATATATATATATATATATATATATATATATATATATATATATATATATATATATATATATATATATATATATATATATATATATATATATATATATATATATATATATATATATATATATATTGGGAAGAACACTTGTGTGAGGAAGTACCAGGAGAGACAGAGTACAGAATGGAAAAGGAGAGAACGAAGGACGTAAGGGGAGTGGGGGAGGAAGGGAAGCAGTGATCTTTGCGCAAAAGATGCTTGTGGCATGAGAAGCGTGGGAGGTAGATTGATTAGAAAGGGTAGTGAGTGGTGGGATGAAGAAGTAAGATTATTAGTGAAAGCGAAGAGAGAGGCATTTGGACGATTTTTGGAGGGAAAAAATACAAATAATTTAGGGAATCAGTGATGGATTGCGCAAAAGATGCTTGTGGCATGAGAAGAGTGGGAGGTGGGTTGATTAGAAAGGGTAGTGAGTGGTGGGATGAAGAAGTAAGAGTATTAGTGAAAGAGAAGAGAGAGGCATTTGGACGATTTTTGCAGGGAAAAAATGCAATTGAGTGGGAGATGTATAAAAGAAAGAGACAGGCGGTAAAGAGAAAGGTGCAAGAGGTGAAAAAGAGGGCAAATGATAGTTGGGATGAGAGAGTATCATTAAATATTAGGGAGAATAATAAGATGTTCTGGAAGGAGGTAAATAAAGTGCGTAAAACAATGGAGCAAATGGTAACTTCAGTGAAGGGGGCTAATGGGGAGGTGATAACAAGTAGTGGTGATGTGAGAAGGAGATGGAGTGATTATTTTGAAGAGGTGTTGAATGTGTTTGATGATAGAGTGGCAGATATAGGGTGTTTTGGTCGAGGTGGTGTGCAAAGTGAGAGGGGTAGGGAATATGATTTGGGAAACAGAGAAGAGGCAGTAAAAGCTTTGCGGAAGATGAAAGCCGGCAAGGCAGCAGGTTTTGATGGTATTGCAGTGGAATTTATCAAAAAATGGGGTGACTGTATTGTTGACTGGTAGGTAAGGTTATTTAATGTATGTATGATTCATGGTGAGGTGCCTGAGGATTAGCGGAATGCTTGCATAGTGCCATTGTACAAAGGCAAAGGGGATAAGAGTGACTGTTCCAACTATAGAGGTATAAGTTTGTTGAGTACTCTTGGTAAATTATATGGGAGGGTATTGATTGAGAGGATGAAGGCATATACAGAGCATCAGATTGGGGAAGAGCAGTGTGGTTTCAGAAGTGGTAGAGGATGTGTGGATCAGGTGTTTGCTTTCAAGAAAGTATGTGAGAAACACTTAGAAAAGCAAATGGATTTGTATGTAGCACTTATGGATCTGGAGAAGGCATATGATAGAGTTAATAGGAGGTGGAAGGTACTAAGAATTTATGGTGTGGAAGGCAAGTTGTTAGAAGTAGTGAAAAGTTTTTATCGAGGCTGTAAGACATGTGCACGTTTAGGAAAAGAGGAAAGTGATTGGTTCTCAGTGAATGTAGGTTTGCGGCAGGGGTGTGTGATGTCTCCATGGTTGTTTAATTTATTTATGGATGTAGTTGTTAGGGAGGTGAATGCAAGAGTTTTGGAAAGAGGGGCAAGTATGAAGTCTGTTGGTGATGAGAGAGCTTGAAAAGTGAGTCAGTTGTTGTTCGCTGATGACACAGCGCTGGTGGCTGATTCATGTGAGAAAGTGCAGAAGCTGGTGACTGAGTTTGGTAAAGTGTGTGAAAGAAGAAAGTTAAGAGTAAATGTAAATAAGACTAAGGTTACTAGGTACAATAGTGTTGAGGTTCAAGCCAATTACGAGGTAAATTTAAATGGAGAAAAACTGGAGGAAGTAAAATGTTTTAGATATCTGGGAGTGGATCTGACAGCGGATGGAACCATGGAAGCGGAAGTGAATAATAGGCTGGGGGAGAGGGCGAGAATTCTGGGAGCCTTGAAGAATGTGTGGAAATCGGGAGCATTATCTGGGAAAGCAAAAATGGCTATGTTTGAAGGAATAGTGGTTCCAACAATGTTGTATGCTTGCGAGGCGTGGGCTATAGATAGAGTTATGCGCAGGAGGGTGGATGTGCTGGAAATGAGATGTTTGAGGACAATATGTGGTGAGAGTTGGTTTGATCGAGTAAGTAATGTAAGGGTAAGAGAGATGTGTGGAAATTAAAAGAGCGTGGTTGAGAGAGCAGAAGACGGTGTTTTGAAATGGTTTGGGCACATGGAGAGAATGAGTGAGGAAAGATTGACCCAAGAGGATATATGTGTCGGAGATGGAGGAGACGAGGAGAAGTGGGAGACCAAATTGGATGTGGAAAAATGGAGTGAAAAAGATTTTGAGTGATTGGGGCGTGAACATGCAGGAGGGTGAAAGGCTGGCAAGGAATAGAGTGAATTGGATCGATGTGGTATACCGGGGTCGACGTGCTGTCAATGGATTGAATCAGAGCATGTGAAGTGTCTGGGGTAAACCATGGAAAGTTCTGTAGGGCCTGGATGTGGAAAGGGAGCTGTGGTTTCGGTGCATTATTGCATGATAGCTAGAGAGTGAATGTGAACGAATGGTTGTTTTTGTTGTCTTTGCTAGCGCTACCTCGCACACATAATGGGGGAGGGGGATGTTATTCCATATGTTGCGAGGTGGCGATGAGAATGAATAAATGCAGACAGTGTGAATTGTGTCCAGGTGTATATATGTATGTGTTTGTGAGTGTATATATATGTGTACATTGAGATGTATGAGTATGTACATTTGCGTGTGTGGACGTGTATGTGTGTGCATGTATGTGGGGATTGGTTGTCCCATTTCTTTCGTCTGTTTCCTTGCGCTACCTCGCAATTGCGGGAAACAACGACAAAGCAAAATAAATAAATAAATAAATGTAATTATATATGTATATATATATATATATATATATATATATATATATATATATATATATATATATATATATATATATATATATATATATATATATATATATATATATATATATATATTTTTTTTTTTCTATTTTTTGCTTTGTCGCTGTCTCCCGCGTTTGCGAGGTAGCGCAAGGAAACAGACGAAAGAAATGGCCCAACCCACCCCCATAAACATGTATATACATACGGCCACACACGAAAATATACATACTTACACAGCTTTCCATGGTTTACCCCAGACGCTTCACATGCCCTGATTCAATCCACTGACAGCACGTCAACCCCCAGTATACCACATCGATCCAATTCACTCTATTCATTGCCCTCCTTTCACCCTCCTGCATGTCCAGGCCCCGATCACAAAAAATCTTTTTCACTCCATCTTTCCACCTCCAATTTGGTCTCCCACTTCTCCTCGTTCCCTCTAACTCCGACACATATATCCTCTTGGTCAATCTTTCCTCACTCATTCTCTCCAGGTGCCCAAACCATTTCAAAACACCCTCTTCTGCTCTCTCAACCACGCTCTTTTTATTTCCACACATCTCTCTTACCCTTACGTTACTTACTCGATGAAACCACCTCAAACCACACATTGTCCCCAAACATCTCATTTCCAGCACATCCATCCTCCTGCGCACAACTCTATCCATAGCACACGCCTCGCAACCATACAACATTGTTGGAACCAATATTCCTTCAAACATACCCATTTTTGCTTTCAGAGATAATGTTCTCGACTTCCACACATTCTTCAAGGCTCCCAGGATTTTCACCCCCTCCCCCACCCTATGATCCACTTCTGCTTCCATGGTTCCATCCTCTGCCAGATCCACTCCAAGGTATCTAAAACACTTTACTTCCTCCAGTTTTTCTCCATTCAAACTTACCTCCCAATTGACTTGACCCTCAACCCTACTGTACCTAATTACCTTACTCTTATTCACATTTACTCTTAACTTTCTTCTTTCACACACTTTACCAAACTCAGTCACCAGCTTCTGCAGTTTCTCACATGAATCAGCCACCAGCGCTGTATCATCAGCGAACAACAACTAACTCACTTCTCAAGCTCTCTCATCCCCAACAGACTTCATACTTGCCCCTCTTTCCGAAACTTTTGCATTCACCTCCCTAACAACCCCATCCATAAACAAATTAAACAACCATGGAGACATCACACACCCCTGCCGGAAACCTACATTCACTGAGAACCAATCATTTTCCTCTCTTCCTACACGTACACATGCCTTACATCCTCTATAAAAACTTTTAACTGCTTCTAACAATTTGCCTGAATGAGTGTGTTAGTGGTTTTGATGCACGAGACCGGGTTATAGGGATGGGTGATTTGAATGCAAAGGTGAGTAATGTGGCAGTTGAGGGAGTATTTGGTATACATGGGGTGTTCAGTATTGTAAATGGAAATGGTGAAGAGCTTGTAGATTTATGTGCTGAAAAAGGACTGGTGATTGGGAATACCTGGTTTAAAAAGCGAGATATACATAAGTATACGTATGTAAGTAGGAGAGATGGCCGGAGAGCGTTATTGGATTACGTGTTAATTGACAGGCGCGCGAAAGAGAGGCTTTTGGATGTTAATGTGCTGAGAGGTGCAAATGGAGGGATGTCTGATCATTATCTTGTGGAGGCTAAGGTGAAGATTTGTATGGGTTTTCAGAAAAGAAGATTGAATGTTGGGGTGATGAGGGTGGTGAGAGTAAGTGAACTTGGTTAGGAGACCTGCATGAGGAAGTACCAGGAGAGAGTGAGCACAGAATGGAAAAAGGTGAGAACAATGGAAGTAAGGGGAGTGGGGGAGGAATGGGATGTATTTAGGGAATCAGTGATGGATTGCGCAAAAGATGCTTGTGGCATGAGAAGAGTGGGACGTGGGTTGATTAGAAAGGGTATTGAGTGGTGGGATGAAGAAGTAAGATTATTAGTGAAAGAGAAGAGAGAGGCATTTGGACGATTTTTGCAGGGAAAAATGCATTGAGTGGGAGATGTATAAAAGAAAGAGACAGGAGGTCAAGAGAAAGGTGCAAGAGATGAAAAAGAGAGCAAATGAGAGGTGGGGTGAGAGAGTATCATTAAATTTTAGGGAGAATAAAAAGATGTTATGGAAGGAGGTAAATAAAGTGCGTAAGACAAGGGAGCAAATGGGAATTTCAGTGAAGGGCACAAATGGGAAGGTGATAACAAGTAGTGGTGATGTGAGAAGGAGATGGAGTGAGTATATTGAAGGTTTGTTGAATGTGTTTGATGATAGACTGGCAGATATAGGGTGTTTTGGTCGAGATGGTGTGCAAAGTGAGAGGGTTAGGGAAAATGATTTGGTAAACAGAGAAGAGGTACTAAAAGCTTTGCGGAAGATGAAAGCCGGCAAGGCAGCAGGTTTGGATTGCATTGCAGTGGAATTTATTAAAAAAGGGGGTGACTGTATTATTGACTGGTTGGTAAGGTTATTTAATGTATGTATTACTCATGGTGAGGTGCCTGAGAATTGGCGGAATGCGTGCATAGTGCCATTGTACAAAGGCAAAGGGGATAAGAGTGAGTGCTCAAATTACAGAGGTATAAGTTTGTTGAGTATTCCTGGTAAATTATATGGGAGGGTATTGATTGAGAGGGTGAAGGCATGTACAGAGCATCAGATTGGGGAAGAGCATTGTGGTTTCAGAAGTGGTAGAGGATGTGTGGATCAGGTTTTTGCTTTCAAGAATGTATGTGAGAAATACTTAGAAAAGCAAATGGATTTGTATGTAGCATTTATGGATCTGTAGAAGGCATATGATAGAGTTGATAGAGATACTCTATGGAAGGTGTTAAGAATATATGGTGTGGGAGGCAAGTTGTTAGAAGCAGTGAAAAAAAAAAAAAGAATATATATATATATATATATATATATATATATATATATATATATATATATATATATATATATACATATGGCATATGATAGAGTTGATAGAGATGCTCTGTGGAAGGTATTAAGAATATATGGTGTGGGAGGCAAGTTGTTAGAAGCAGTGAAAAGTTTTTATCGAGGATGTAAGGCATGTGTACGTGTAGGAAGAGAGGAAAGTGATTGGTTCTCAGTGAATGTAGGTTTGCGGCAGGGGTGTGTGATGTCTCTATGGTTGTTTAATTTGTTTATGGATGGGGTTGTTAGGGAGGTAAATGCAAGAGTCCTGGAAAGAGGGGCAAGTATGAAGTCTGTTGGGGATGAGAGAGCTTGGGAAGTGAGTCAGGTGTTTTTCGCTGATGATACAGCGCTGGTGGCTGATTCATGTGAGAAACTGCAGAAGCTGGTGACTGAGTTTGGTAAAGTGTGTGGAAGAAGAAAGTTAAGAGTAAATGTGAATAAGAGCAAGGTTATTAGGTACAGTAGGGTTGAGGGTCAAGTCAATTGGGAGGTGAGTTTGAATGGAGAAAAACTGGAGGAAGTGAAGTGTTTTAGATATCTGGGAGTGGATATGTCAGCGGATGGAACCATGGAAGCGGAAGTGGATCATAGGGTGGGGGAGGGGGCGAAAATTTTGGGAGCCTTGAAAAATGTGTGGAAGTCGAGAACATTATCTCGGAAAGCAAAAATGGGTATGTTTGAAGGAATAGTGGTTCCAACAATGTTGTATGGTTGCAAGGCGTGGGCTATGGATAGAGTTGTGCGCAGGAGGATGGATGTGCTGGAAATGAGATGTTTGAGGACAATGTGTGGTGTGAGGTGGTTTGATCAAGTAAGTAACGTAAGGGTAAGAGAGATGTGTGGAAATAAAAAGAGCTTGGTTGAGAGAGCAGAAGAGGGTGTTTTGAAATGGTTTGGGCACCTGGAGAGAATGAGTGAGGAAAGATTGACCAAGAGGATATATGTGTCGGAGGTGGAGGGAACGAGGAGAAGAGGGAGACCAAATTGGAGGTGGAAAGATGGAGTGAAAAAGATTTTGTGTGATCGGGGCCTGAACATGCAGGAGGGTAAAAGGAGGGCAAGGAAGTAGAGTAAATTGGAGCGATGTGGTGTACAGGGGTTGACGTGCTGTCAGTGGATTGAATCAAGGCATGTGAAGCGTCTTGGGTAAACCATGGAAAGCTGTGTAGGTATGTATATTTGCGTGTGTGGACGTGTGTATGTACATGTGTATGGGGGGGGGACCATTTCTTTCGTCTGTTTCCTTGCGCTACCTCGCAAACGCGGGAGACAGCGACAAAGTATAAAAAAAAAAAAAAAAAAATATATATATATATATATATATATATATATATATATACATATATATATATATATATATATATATATATATATATATATATATATATATATATATATATATATATATATATATATATATATATATATATATATATATATATATATATATATATATATATATATATATATATATCCCTGGGGATAGGGGAGAAAGAATACTTCCTACGTATTCCCTGCGTGTCGTAGAAGGCGACTAGAAGGGAAGGGAGCGGGGGGGCTGGAAATCCTCCCCTCTCGTTTTTTTTTTAATTTTCCAAAAAAAGGAACAGAGAAGGGGGCCAGGTGAAGATATTCCCTTAAAGGCCCAGTCCTCTGCTCTTAACGCTACCTTGCTATCGCGGGAAATGACGAATAGTATGAAAAAAAAATAAAATTATATATATATATATATATATATATATATATATATATATATATATATATATATATATATATATATATATATATATCCCTGGGAGTAGGGGAGAAAGAATACTTCCCACGCATTCCTTACGTGTCGTAGAAGGCGACTAAAGGGGACGGGTGCGGGGGGCCAGAAACCCCTCCCTCCGTGTATTTTAACTTTCTAAAAGGGGAAACAGAAGAAGGAGTCACGCGAGGAGTGCTCATCCTCCTCGATGGCTCAGATTGGGGTGTCTAAATGTGTGTCGATGCAACCAAGATGAGAAAAAAGGAGAGATAGGTAGTATGTTTGAGGAAAGGAACCTGGATGTTTTGGCTCTGAGTGAAACGAAGCTCAAGGGTAAAGGGGAAGAGTGGTTTGGGAATGTCTTGGGAGTAAAGTCATGGGTTAGTGAGAAGGTAAGAGATGGAACGAGTAGCAGTACTCCTGAAACAGGAGTTTTGGGAGTATGTGATAGAGTGTAAGAAAGTAATTTCTAGATTCATATGGGTAAAATTGAAAGTTAATGGAGAGAGATGGGTGATTATTGGTGCATATGCACCTGGGCATGAGAAAAAAGATCATGAGAGGCACGTGTTTTGGGAGCAGCTGAATGAGTGTGTTAGTGGTTTTGATGCTCAAGACTGGGTTATAGTGATGGATGATTTGAATGCAAAGGTGAGTAAAGTGGCAGTTGAGGAAATAATTGGTATACATGGAGTGTTCAGTGTTGTAAATGGAAATGGTGAAGAGCTTGTAGATTTATGTGCTGATTGGGAATACCTGGTTTAAAAAGCGAGATATACATAAGTATATGTATATAAGTAGGAGAGATGGCCAGAGAGCGTTATTGAATTAGGTGTTAATTGATAGACGCACGATAGAGAGACTTTTGGATGTTAATGTGCTGAGATGTGCAACTGGAGGGATGTATGATCATTATATTGTTGAAGCGAAGGTGAAGATTTATGGGGGTTTTCAGAAAAGAAGAGAGAATGTTGGGGTGAAGAGAGTGGTGAGAGTAAGTGAACTTGGTAATGAGACTTGTGTGAGGAAGTACCACGAGAGACTGAGTACAGAATGGAAAAAGATGAGAATAAAGGAGGTAAGGGGAGTGTGGGAGGAAAGGGATGTGTTTAGGGAAGCAGTGATGGTTTGCGCAAAAGATGCTTGTGGCATGAGAAGAGTGGGAGGTGGGTTGATTAGAAAAGATAGTGAGTGGTGCGATGAAGAAGTAAGATTATTAGTGAAAGAGAAGAGAGAGGCATTTGAACGATTTTTGCAGGGAAAAAATACAAATGAGTGTGTGAGTTATAAAAGAAAGAGGCAGGAGGTCAAGAGAAAGGTGCAAGACGTTAAAAAGAGGGCAGATGAGAGTTGGGGTGAGAGAGTATCATTAAATTTCAAGGAGAATAAAAAGATGCTTTGGAAGGAGGTAAATAAAGAGCGTATGACAAAGGAGCAAATGGGAACTCCAGTGAAGGGGGCTAATGGGGAGGTGATAACAAGTAGTGGTGATGTGAGGAGATGGAGTGAGTATTTTGAAGGTTTGTTGAATGTGTTTGATGATAGAGTAGCAGATATAGGGTGTTTTGCTCCAGGTGGTGTGCAAAGTGAGAGGGTTAGGGAAAATAATTTGGTAAATAGAGAAGAGGTAGTAAAAGCTTTACGGAAGAAGAAAGCCGGTAAGGTAGCAGGTTTGGATGGTATTACATTGGAATTTATCAAAAAAGGGGTGACTGTATTGTTGACTGGTTGGCAAGGTTATTTAATGTATGTATGATTCATGGTGAGGTGCCTGAGGATTGGGGGAATGCTTGCATAGTGCCATTGTACAAAGTCAAAGGGGATAAGAGTGACTGCTCAAATTACAGAGGTATAAGTTTGTTGAGTATTCCTGGTAAATTGTATGGGAGGATATTGATTGTGAGGGTGAAGGCATGTAAAGAGCATCATATTGGGGAAGAGCAGAGTGGTTTCAGGAGTGGTAGAGTATGTGTGGATCAGGTGTTTGCTTTGAAGAATGTATGTGAGAAATACTTACAAAAACAAATGGATTTGTATGTAGCATTTATGGATCTGGAGAAGGCATATGATAGAGTTGATAGAGATGCTCTGTGGAAGGTTTTAAGAATATATGGTGTGGGAGGTAAGTTGCTAGAAGAAGTGAAAAGTTTTTATCCAGGATGTAAGGCATGTGTACGTGTAGGAAGTGAGGAAAGTGATTGATTCTCAGTGAATGTAGGTTTACGGCAGGGGTGTCTGATGTCTCCTTGGTTGTTTAATTTGTTTATGGATGGGGTGGTTAGAGAGGTGAATGTAAGAGTTTTGGAAAGAGTGGTAAGTATGCAGTCTTTTCTGGATGAAAGAGCTTGGGAAGTGAGTCAGTTGTTGTTCGCTGATTATACAGCGCTGGTGGCTTATTCATGTAAGAAACTGCAGAAGCTGGTGACTGAGTTTGGTAACGTGTGTGAAAGAAGAAAGTTAAGAGTAAATCTGAATAAGAGCAAGGTCATTAGGTACTGTAGGGTTGATGGTCAAGTCAATTGGGAGGTAAGTTTGAATGGAGAAAAAGTGGAGAAATTGAAGTGTTTTAGATATCTGGGAGTGGATCTGGCAACGGATGGAACCATGGAAGCGGAAGTGAATCATTGGGTGGGGGAGGGGGCGAAAATTCTGGGAGCCTTGAAGAATGTTTGGAAGTCGAGAACATTATCTTGGAAAGCAAAAATGGGTACGTTTAAAGGAATAGTGGTTCCAACAATGTTGTATGGATGCGAGGCGTGGGCTATGGAATAGAGTTGTGCGCAGGAGGGTGGATGTGCTGGAAATGAGATGTTTGAGAATAAATATGTGGTGTGAGGTGGTTTGATCAAGTAAGTAATGTAAGGGTAACAGAGGTGTGTGGAAAGAAAAAGAGTGTGGTTGAGAGAGCAGAAGAGGGTGTTTTGAAATGGTTTGGTCACATGGAGAAAATGAGTGAGGAAAGATTGACCAAGAGGATATATGTGTCAGAGGTGGAGGGAACGAGAAGTGGGAGACCAAATTGGAGGTCGAATAATGGAGTGAAAAAGAATTTTAGTGATCGGGGCCTGAACATGCAGGAGTGTGAAAGGCGTGCAAGGAATAGAGTGAATTAGAACGATGTGGTATACCTCGGTCGACGTGCTGTCAGTGGATTGAATCAAGGCATGTGAAGCGTTTGGGGTAAACCATGGAAAGCTGTGTAGGTATGTATATTTGCGTGTGTGGACGTATGTATATACATGTGTATGGGGGGGGTTGGGCCATTTCTTTCGTCTGTTTCTTTGCGCTACCTCGCAAACGCGAAGGACAGCGAAAAAGTATAAAAAAAAAAAAAAAAAAAAAAATATATATATATATATATATATATATATATATATATATATATATATATATATATATATATATATATAAATATATATATTTATATATATATATACATATATGTATATATATATATATATATATATATATATATATATATATATATATATATATATATATATATATATATATATATATATATATATATATATATATATATATATATAAAATGGTCCAACCCGCCAACATATACATGTATATACATACACGTCCACACACGCAAATATGTATACATACTTATACATCTCAATGCACACATATATATATATATATTTTTTTTTTTTTTTATACTTTGTCGCTGTCTCCCGCGTTTGCGAGGTAGCGCAAGGAAACAGACGAAAGAAATGGCCCAACCCCCCCATACACATGTATATACATACGTCCACACACGCAAATATACATACCTACATAGCTTTCCATGGTTTACCCCAGACGCTTCACATGCCTTGATTCAATCCACTGACAGCACGTCAACCCCGGTATACCACATCGCTCCAATTCACTCTATTCCTTGCCCTCCTTTCACCCTCCTGCATGTTCAGGCCCCGATCACACAAAATCTTTTTCACTCCATCTTTCCACCTCCAATTTGGTCTCCCTCTTCTCCTTGCTCCCTCCACCTCCGACACATATCCTCTTGGACAATCTTTCCTCACTCATCCTCTCCATGTGCCCAAACCACTTCAAAACACCCTCTTCTGCTCTCTCAACCACGCTCTTT
The DNA here is from genome assembly GCF_036320965.1 of Panulirus ornatus. Taxonomy (NCBI): domain Eukaryota; kingdom Metazoa; phylum Arthropoda; class Malacostraca; order Decapoda; family Palinuridae; genus Panulirus; species Panulirus ornatus. Next base: position 4,038,967 of record NC_092225.1, read on the forward strand.
TTATTTCCACACATCTCTCTTACCCTTACGTTACTCACTCGATCAAACCACCTCACACCACACATTATCCTCAAACATCTCATTTCCAGCACATCCATCCTCCTGCGCACAACTCTATCCATAGCCCACGCCTCGCAACCATACAACATTGTTGGAACCACTATTCCTTCAAACATACCCATTTTTGCTTTCCGAGATAATGTTCTCGACTTCCACACATTCTTCAAGGCCCCCAGAATTTTCGCCCCCTCCCCCACCCTATGATCCACTTCCGCTTCCATGGTTCCATCCGCTGCCAGATCCACTCCCAGATATCTAAAACACTTCACTTCCTCCAGTTTTTCTCCATTCAAACTCACCTCCCAATTGACTTGACCCTCAACCCTACTGTACCTAATAACCTTGCTCTTATTCACATTTACTCTTAACTTTCTTCTTTCACACACTTTACCAAACTCAGTCACCAGCTTCTGCAGTTTCTTACATGAATCAGCCACCAGCGCTGTATCATCAGCGAACAACAACTGACTCACTTCCCAAGCTCTCTCATCCCCAACAGACTTCATACTTGCCCCTCTTTCCAAAACTCTTGCATTTACCTCCCTAACAACCCCATCCATAAACAAATTAAACAACCATGGAGACATCACACACCCCTGTCGCAAACCAACATTCACTGAGAACCAATCACTTTCCTCTCTTCCTACACGTACACATGCCTTACATCCTCGATAAAAACTTTTCACTGCTTCTAACAACTTTCCTCCCACACCATATATTCTTAATACCTTCTACAGAGCATCTCTGTCAACTCTATCATATGCCTTCTCCAGATCCATAAATGCTACATACAAATCCATTTTTTTGGATGGTATTGCAGTGGAATTTATTAAAAAAGGGGGTGACTGTATTGTTGACTGGTTGGTAAGGTTATTTAATGTATGTATGACTCATGGTGAGGTGCCTGAGGATTGGCGGAATGCGTGCATAGTGCCATTGTACAAAGGCAAAGGGGATAAGAGTGAGTGCTCAAATTACAGAGGTATAAGTTTGTTGAGTATTCCTGTTAAATTATATGGGAGGGTATTGATTGAGAGGGTGAAGGCATGTACAGAGCATCAGATTGGGGAAGAGCAGTGTGGTTTCAGAAGTGGTAGAGGATGTGTGGATCAGGTGTTTGCTTTGAAGAATGTATGTGAGAAATACTTAGAAAAGCAAATGGATATATATATAATATATATATATATATATATATATATATATATATATATATATATATATATATATATATATATATATATATATATATATATATATATATATATATATATATATATATATATATATATATATATATATATATATATATATATATATATATATATATATATATATATATATATATATATATATATATATATATATATATATATATATATATATATATATATATATATATATATATATATATATATATATATATATATATATATATATATATATATATATATATATATATATATATATATATATATATATATATATATATATATATTTATATATATATATATATATATATATATATATATATATATATATATATATATATATATATATATATATATATATATATATATATATATATATATACATATATGTATATATGTCGGTGCATTATTACATAACAGCTAGAGACTGAGTGTAAACTAATGTGTCCTTTGTTTTTTCCGAGCGCTACCTCACGCACATGAGGGGGGAGGGTTTTGTTATTCCATGTGTGACGAGATGGTGATGGGAGTAAATAAAGGCAGAGAGTATGAATTATATACATGTCTATATATGTATATGTCTGTGTGTGTATATATATGTGTACATTGAGATGTATAGGTATGTATATTTGCGTGTGTGGAGGTGTATGTATATACATGTGTGTATTGGTGGGTTGGGTCATTCTTTCATCTGTTTCCTTGTGCTACCTCGCTAACGCGGGAGACAGCGACAAAGCAGAATAAATATGAAAATAAATAAATTTATATATATCTATATATATATATATATATATATATATATATATATATATATATATATATATATATATATATATATATATATATATATATATATATATATATATATATATATATACATACAAATGTAAAGAGTTTTTTAGTAGATAATAACATTTTAGATTTTTTTTTTTTCATATGTAATTGCTTTTTCCAACTTTGTATAGGAAACATCAGGAATGTGATAATACTGGCCTCACTTACACATCTCCACTCTCCAGCTGTCAAGTATGATTTATTGAAACCAGCACTTACCATCCACAACCAGGTCTTTTAGATTGCTTCATATGCTCTGGATTAGTCCATTACCATCTTGTTGATCCTATATTTCACATGAATCCAGTTCATTCTATCCTATGCATGCTCTTCATTTTCCTGAATGTTTAGGCCCCAGTACCCCAAAGCCTCCTTCAGTCATTCCTTTCATCTCCTTCTAGGTCTCCCTATTCCCATTTGTTTCATCTACTTTTAATATTAAGATCCTCTTAGTCAGTCTTTCTTTGCTCATCTTTGTTATATATATATATATATATATATATATATATATATATATATATATATATATATATATATATATATATATATATATATATATATATATGCTTGATATATTCCCTGGGGATATGGGAGAAAGAATACTTCCCACGTATTCCCTGCGTGTCGTAGAAGGCGACGAAAAGGGAAGGGAGCGGGGGGCTGGAAATCCTCCCCTCTCGTTTTTTTTTTTTTTTAATTTTCCAAAAGAAGGAACAGAGAAGAGGTCCAGGTGAGGATATTCCCTCAAAGGCCCAGTCCTCTGTTCTTAACGCTACCTCGCTATCGCGGGAAATAGCGAATAGTAAAGTGTGTGGAAGAAGAAAGTTAAGAGTAAATGTGAATAAGAGCAAGGTTATTAGGTACAGTAGGGCTGAGGGTCAAGTCAATTGGGAGGTGAGTTTGAATGGTGAAAAACTGGAGGAAGTGAAGTGTTTTAGATATCTGGGAGTGGATCTGTCAGCGGATGGAACCATGGAAGCGGAAGTGGATCATAGGGTGGGGGAGGGGGCGAAAATTTTGGGAGCCTTGAAAAATGTGTGGAAGTCGAGAACATTATCCCGGAAAGCAAAAATGGGTATGTTTGAAGGAATAGTAGTTCCAACAATGTTGTATGGTTGCGAGGCGTGGGCTATGGATAGAGTTGTGCGCAGGAGGATGGATGTGCTGGAAATGAGATGTTTGAGGACAATGTGTGGTGTGAGGTGGTTTGATCGAGTAAGTAACGTAAGGGTAAGAGAGAGGTGTGGAAATAAAAAGAGCGTGGTTGAGAGAGCAGAAGAGAGTGTTTTAAAATGGTTTGGGCACATGGAGAGAATGAGTGAGGAAAGATTGACCAAGAGGATATATGTGTCGGAGGTGGAGGGAACGAGGAGAAGAGGGAGACCAAATTGGAGGTGGAAAGATGGAGTGAAAAAGATTTTGTGTGATCGGGGCCTGAACATGCAGGAGGGTGAAAGGAGGGCAAGGAATAGAGTGAATTGGAGCGATGTGGTATACAGGGGTTGACGTGCTGTCAGTGGATTGAATCAAGGCATGTGAAGCGTCCGGGGTAAACCATGGAAAGCTGTGTAGGTATGTATATTTGTGTGTGTAGACGTGTGTATGTACATGTGTATGGGGGGGGTTGGGCCATTTCTTTCGTCTGTTTCCTTGCGCTACCTCGCAATACGCGGGAGACAGCGACAAAGTATAAAAAAAAAAAAAAAAAAAAAAAAAAAAATATATATATATATATATATATATATATATATATATATATATATATATATATACACATATATATATATATATATATATATATATATATATATATATATATATATATATATATATATATATATATATAGATTTATATATATATATATATATATGTGGCGGGATGGCGATGAGAGTGAGTAGGGGCGGATGGTGTGAGTTGTGTGCATGTGTATATATGTATGTGTCTGTGTGTGTATATATATGTGTACATTGAGATGTGTGGGTGTGTATATTTGCGTGTGTGGACGTGTTTGTGTGTGCATGTGTGTGGGGGTGGGTTGGGCCATTTCTTTCGTGTGTTTCCTTGCGCTACCTCGCAAACGCGGGAGACAGCGTCAAAACAAACAACAAAAAAAACATATATATATATATATATATATATATATATATATATATATATATATATATATATATATATATATATATGTATAAATATACCAGGGAACAAAAACATCCGTGAAGGGGGTAAAAGTGAAAGAGATGTTAGGTAGTGATGAAGCGATGAGATAGAATGAGTAATTTGAAGTATTTCAAATGTGTTTGATGATGGAGTGGTGGATTTAGGGATTTTTGGTCGGAATGGTGTGTAAAGTTATAATCGTGGAGAGTGATTTTGTGAAGAGGAAGAGATGTTGAAAGTCATGGGGAAAATGTAATGCAGGAAGGGTACTGGACTGATGATATCTTATTAGAATTTATTAAGAAATGGGGTGATAGTTCTGTTGACTGGTTGAATCATGAAGTGCCTTAGGATTTGTGTAATGCAAACGTATCGCCTTTGTATAAAGATAAAGTTTATAATAATCAGTGTTCAGACTGGAAAGTATAGTCTTTTTGAATATACCTGGTAAGTAGTATGGAAGGGTATTGATTAAGACGGTGAAAGCATTTACATAGCTTCTTATTCGGGAGGAGTAGGATAGTTTCATAAGTGGTAGAGGATGTGTAGGTCATGTATTTGCTTTGGAGAATGTGAGTGATAAAAAATAAAAAAAACTGATGGTTTTGTATGTGGCATTTCTGGATTTGGAAAAGGAATATGATATGGTTGTTAGAGATGCTTTGTGAAAGGTCTTAAGACTATATGATAGTGTGGGAGGTAAGCTGCTAGAAGCAGTGAGAAGCTTTTATTAAGGGTGTAAGGGTTTGTACGAGTGGGAAGAGTGGAGAGTAAACGGTTCCCAGTGAAGGTTGGTCTGCGGCAGGAGTGTGTAATCTCCCCAAGTTGTTCAATTTATTTGTAGATGAGCTAGTGAGGCAGGGAAATGCAAGATTCTTAGAAAGATGGGCAGGTATGCAGTCTGTGATTGATGAGGTGGGCCTTGGAAGTGAGATAGTTTTGTGTGAAAGGAGAAAGATGTGAGTAAATCTGAATAAAAGCAAGGTTTTTAGGTTCAGCAGAGTTGAGTGCCAGGTTGGTTTGGATGTAAGTTTGAATGCAGAAATTTTGGAGGAAGTGAAGTGTTTTAGATATTTGGGTGTGGTTTAAACAGCAAATGGAATCTTGGAAGCCGAAGTGAGTTCTTCATGTTATCTCCTTCAGAATGACACCCAAATAAGATGTCCCTCAACGATGCTAAACCTAGTAACCTCAATTTTATTTACGTTTACTCTCAACCTCCTCCTTTCGCACACTCTCCTAAACTCAGACTCCAACTTTTGCAGTTTCTCACTAGAATTTGCCACCAGTGCTGTATCATCAGCAAAAATTAACTGCCTTACATCCCAGGCTCCACCATCCACTATAGACTGCATACTCACCCTTTTCTCGAAGAGGCTTGCGATTATTTTCCTTACCATCCAATCCATAAACAAATCTAACAGCCATGGTGGCATCACACACCTCTTCCAAAGACCCATCTTCACCTGGTACCATGACTCTCCTATCTTCATTCTGGCACACACATCGTACACTCCATATGAAAACTTCTCACTGCTTTTAGTAGCTTTCCTCACATATTATGTATTTATAAGTCCTTCCACAAGGGATCTCAATTAGACCTATTATATGTTTTCTCCATGTCAAAAAATGCCAGATGCAAATCCTGTTTCTATAAGTATTTCTCGCATAAATTCTTAAAGCAAAATACAGATTCGCATATCCTCTACCACTCCTGAAAGTAAATTGTTCCTCTCCAGTCTGATGCTCTGTACATCTTTATCCTCTCAGTCACCACTCTCCCATAAAACTTACCAAGTTCACTGAAACAAATCTTTACCTCTGTAATTTAAACTCACGCCTTTGTCTCCCATACAAGGACACTATACATGTATACCGCCATTACTCAGGCACCCTTTCATGATCCATACATACAATGAAAATTTTAACTAATCAGTCAAAAACACTGCCACCTTCTTTCTGAGGAATCCAATTGAATTTCCATCCGCTTCAGCTGCCTTGCCACATCTCATCCCGTGCAAAGCTTTCACCATCTATTCTCTTTTCATTAAGCCACTCTTCACGACTCTCAGTTCGAATACCACCATCTTTCACTCTATCATCAAATGCATTCAACAGTCTTTCGAAATACTCACTCCATCTCCTCCTCATTCCATCATTACCTATTACCATTTCCCCATTTGCCTCTTCACCGCTGTTCTAATTTGTTCTCTTCTTTTTTTGTACATATTAACCTTCTCTAAAAACATCTTCTCCCTCTAGTTTATTGATACATGCTCACCTTAACTCTTATTTGTCCTGATTTTCAAATCTTGCACTTCCTCTAGACCTTCTACCGCTTTCTCAATGTATATTTCCCATCATTTAGATTCCTTCCGTGTAAGTACTGGACATAAGACTCTTTCCTCTTTCACTAGGAGCTTTACTTTGTCATTCTATTACTCATTGCCTTTCCTCACATATTAACTTTCCATCTTTCGCATACCAAAAACCCTCCCATATGCCAACACTGTTTCCTTAGATATCTTTCATTCCTCACTCATTTCGTTTTATCCACACATTTATCCATTCTGTAATCAGTCTCGTTTGGAATTTCTCCACACAAGACTCTTTTCCTTAACTCACTTATTTTCTCCACCTTCCCGCCTGCATCGTTTCCTCTTAAATTTAGCTGAATTATATCTTTGGTGACCTAAAGCCCAGTAAGCAGTGTACACGCAGTAAAATAGCGAACAAAATTCTTGGAATCATACTCATGGCTTTCAAATCTAGATCTCAGAAAATTGCCTACACTCTTTACATGTTACTGGTTTTCTCGATTTTGAGTATGACGTTCAGTTTTGGTTATACTACTAGAAGGAAAGAAATAGAAAAATTCCCAGAATGAGAAACAAATGTTATGAGAATCAACTTGAACATATCTATTTTAGATTACAGAAGGTTAAGAGGCGATGTGTTAAAGGTATTCATCCTCTAAAAGGCTTCATTAATATTGGTCTAAGATGCTGCTGAAGATTAGATTCGTCTGACTCTAGTCGTAGTAATGGATGGAAACTCGTGAACAAATGTTTCACCTCGAATGGCGTGACTTACTTTTCTTCAACAAGATCGTTAATATAGGGAATTATTTATTTTTTTCCTTACATTGGAGGCTCTATTCACGGACAAAAGATAACATCAAGGCTGGACTTTAACTGAAATACAGGGAAGATTATGAATGGGAAAAAGGGGAGACAAGGGAAAGTATTTACGAATTTTGGAGAAGGGAAAAAACCTGTCTTTCAAAGTATACCGGGTCAGATTTATTGGGAAAGATATGAGAAGGTAGAGAGGTCCAAAGCTTTGATGTGTTAGGAAAGAAACAGCTTTCAAAACGGCCCACCCTTGAGTTGCCAACTATCACAAAGTAATCATGTGACACAAAAGTTTGCCGAGTATTGTTTGGCCAAGATAGTGGTGAGGGCACACAAGCTGCAAGCTCTCGGGTTCAAAAACCAAAGTATACTAATAGAAGAGGGAAAGAGAAACAGCTTTGCAGCTTAAGGGAAGAGGGTCAAATTCAAAATCAGCCTGAAAGAGTTTATTAGTCGGACCACTTTCGACTCAACTCTGTCAAGCAAGGGTGCAGAGCTAGAGCCAGCCCAAACGTGAGAGCAGTGCTCCATATAAGTACTAATCAACTGTTTGCATAAACGGAGAAGCTGTTCAGGGGGGACAGAAGCTTCGACATCTAAACAGGACACTCAGCCTTTAGAGGCAGACTTAGCTTTTTCTGTAACGCGGAGTTTCCAAGAAAGGGTTGATGTTACAGTTATACCTAATATGTTCATTGAGTCAAGAGATGGAATTACAGAAACTTCAAAGGAAAGACGAGAGTTGTGAGGAGTTTCCGACAGAGAGATGGGTAGAAAATTAGTCTTGGAGGCATTAGAATTAACAAGATTTTGTATACCCACTGAGGTATTCTGTTCAAGTCTAGGTTTATTATGGAAGCTGTCAAGACGAGATGCAGATCGAGTGAAAGAAGAAGCAGAACTGAAGGATGTAGATGAATGCAATGCTCAGTCTTCAGGTTATGATTATATTTGGCTATTTGTGGAAGAGAGGATATGATTCATAAAATGAAGAAACATATGCAGGGGGACAGGACGGAACCTTGAGGGACAACGCTGTTGATGGGGTGAGTCTGATACATCAACAACCACAGAAACAGATCGGCCGGAGAGGAAGCTAGATATGAAGGAGCAAAGTGAGGGAGGGAAGCCAGAAGAGGGGAGCTTAAAGATGAGACACCGATGCCACACTCTGTCAAAAGTTTTGGATATGTCAAAGGTAACTACACATAGCACCCCAAAATTTTTCTTTCAGGGTAAATGACCAGACAATGATAAGGTAGGAAAAATTTTCACCTGTGGATCTTCCCTAACAAATGGCATACTGGTGACCAGAAAGAGGACAGCGAGCTTCGAGGTGTCTTAGGATATCGGAGTTGAGAGGGAGTTCAAAGACTGGAAATGGTAGATGTCAAAGCAATGGAACGATATTTAGAGGTATCAGAATGGTCACGCTCCTAAAGGATGGAATGTATCAATACTTGCTTCCAAGGAGAAGGAAAATTTCTTATTTTTAAAACAGAAGCAGAACAGATGAGCAAGCACAGGTGCAAGTTGATAGGCACAATGTACCAGTACACGGGGATGGATGCCATCAGAACCATAAATCTGTTTGTGTCCAGAGAGGGAAGCGCTTTTCGGACGGTCCGAAAAGTGATCACGGGGAAGAATATAGGATTAGTAGGAGGAGCATCAGGGTGTGAAGGAATGTTAGTCATCCAAAGTGGAGTTAGAGAAGAAACGGGAACCAAAGTATTTGAAAGCAGCACTATAGATACGTTTAAGCAAAGCTTCGCCAAACACCATGCTTCAGATCTACGATTGACAATATTTGCGCCTCCTTAGTTACATGAAAAGTTTTTAGACTTTTCTCCTTGAAAAATCTGTATATCCACACTAATCCCTGAGTTTTTGTTCTCTGCCACTATCAAAAACAGCTTCGTTAGGACCTAGTGGTCTGTAGCTGTTTAAATTTCTTTGTATGCCTTCGTATCTATTATCTATATGTGTCAGGGATTCCTTTGTCAATGAGAGTCTGTTCAAGGCTATAGGTTTCACTGTGAAACATAAGCTTGATAATACAATAATGGTGCCATTGAGATATTTTTCAGGATCTGCAAGTTTTCGGACACTGAAGTGATGTAATGGTGGAACTACCATCAACCAAACATCTAGGAAATAGAAGGAATTTTGAGCTGATATCGTAATGAGTCGAATTAGATGGTCATCATTTTTGAACACCACAAAGATGTTAAATATGTATAACAGCAATAGATGTCTGGTCGGGAGGGTCTTGAAAGATTATATTTCCAAGATGAAACGAAAAGAAGTTGGCGAATATTGGTCCAAATGGACTATCAAACACTATATCATCCAGTTGATGAAACAGGGTTTTATCAATTTGCCGGAACGTATTTTTTTTTCACTAAAGGTACGAAAGAGGTTTTCCATGAGAGTTATGGGAATGTTGGGGCCTGTAGTTCTGGATGCTATAGACAGAGTGACAGATCATCTTGGTTGATAAACTCGATGGGGACATTGGTGAAAAGGCTTCCCAAATCTAATGAGGCAATAAACCCATTGTGCTTTATACAACTTAGGATTTGCACAAAAAAAAAAAAAAATCTGTGTAACGCACTATGAACTTAGGTGGCAAGTATTTCGACATTAATAGCTTGAGCTGTTTGGCTGTGTTTTATGTAGGAGTGGTAACTTGTATGATGGGACTGAGAGGATGGTTTGGTTTGTGGGTCGTCACATTACCATATAAATAGCCTGGAGTGTGTGGTGTTTTGTAATGGGAGTCAAGTGAAGGTCTTCAAGTTATATTGGCTGTTGTAATGAGATTATGTACATTAATTTCAGTTGTGTAGAGTTTCACTGAGGATGGAAACAGTTTCCTTTTTTGCAAGCTTTGTATTTACTCAAGTTAACATAACTGCTTTAATTGTCTGATGAGCGGATGACAGTTTCCTAGTTGGATCGTAGGTCTTTAACTGCATGTTTTAGGATAGGGGTGAGGATCTTGCTATATTCGTAGCTGCACATCGTAATTATGTTATTGTGGGCAAACTCGCTCAGGGACTGGCGCGTCATCTCTGATTCTATCCTATTCTACATCTTATCAAATCTCGGTCACCAAAGAACGAGACTCGCATGGAATCTAACAAAAGGAAGAAATCTAGCAGCATAACAGTACGTTTGACAACATGAGGTCAAGTTACATGTCCTATCATAGACATTGGTTGGGGCAAGTGTGTAGGATGGCCATGTTAGTGGGGTCGGGAATTCATTGCCTTTAGGAGAAATCAACATTGAGTGTTCAAGCGATGAATGTAGGTTCTGATATCTTTCTTTTAAAATTACCTCATTCCAAATGGCGATCTTTCCTACGGACATGATCAATAGTAATCCAGCTTTCCTAACCATAGTAACCAAACTGCACTCATATGCTCACTGACCAAAGTATTTAAGCTGCTACCTGCTTTATCATAAATATACATTGCTACATTAGCTCCAAGCAGCATTATGTACTCTAGAATTATCATTCTGGGCACTCTTTTAGTGATGAGGTAGTTGAAAATAATCAAGGTGAGTGGGTGAAGAATACAAGGCATGTAGGGACGTGGAGCTGACTTGTGCGAAAGATGCGTGTGGCATGCGTAAGGTGGGAGGTGGGAAAGTCAGAAAGAGTAAAGAGTGGTGGGATGACGAAGTAAAGTTGCTAGTGAAAGAGAAAAGAGAGGCACACGGGCGGTACTTACAGCGAAGGAGTGCAAATGTTGGAGAAATGTGCATGAGAACGCGGCGTGAGGCCAAGAGGGAGTTGCAGGGATAGAAAAAAAGGACAAATGAGAGTTTAGGTATCAGTAAGCTTCAGGGAGAATATAATGATTTGCATTGAGGTTAATGCGATGTGAAAAACAAGAGAACAAATGGGAACTTTGGTGGAGAAGGCAAATGGTGAGATAGTTAATTGGAAGAGATGAAGTGAGGAGGAGATGGGATGAATATCTTAAGAAGTGATATATATGTTTGATGATATGGTGGCTGGTGTAGTGTGTTTGCATTGGGATGGTCTGCGAAATGAGTCATGTAAAGTGTATTAGCGAAGGTGGTGAAAAACCCTGGCTGGAGCGGAGAGTATTGCAGTTGAATTCCTTAAGAAACAGGGTGACAGTATTGTTGATTGGTCAATTAAGATTTTCATTGTACGTATGGATCGTTATGAGGTGGCTGAGGATTGGCTGAATGCATTTGCAGTGCCGTTGTATCAATGCAAGGGAATAAAAGGTGAACGTTCAAACTATAGAGGTATACGTTTGTTGAATGTACGTGGTAAGTTTTGTGTGTGTAGTAGTGATTTAGTGGATGAAGGCAAGTACAGAGCATCAGAAGAACAATGTGGTGCCAGAAGTGGTAGAGGATATGAGGATCATGTGCTTGCTTTAAAGAATGTGTGGGAGAAATACTTAGAGAAACAGAAGGATTTGTATGTGGCGTCTATGGATCTGTAGAAAGCATATGATAGGGATGACAGAGATGCCTTGTGGAGGGTCTTAAGAATATATGGCACGTGAGGAAAGCGCTAGAAGCAGTGAGAATTTTCTGTCAAAGGTGTAAGGCATATGTACGTGGAAGAACAGAGATACTGAGTGGTTCCAAGAAAAGATTGGTCTCTGGCAGGGGTGTGTGAAGTCACCATTGCAGTTAATTTGTTTATTGATGGTGGGGTGAGGGAAGTAAATGCAATGGTCTTGGAGCGGGTATGCATTGTGTAAGGGATCAGGAAACCTGGGAAGCGAGCCAGTTGCTGTGTGCTGATGGCACAACAGTGGTGGTAGATTCGGGTGAGAAACTGCAAAAGTTGGTGACGGAGTCTGAGTGTGTGAAAGCAGGAACTTGAGAGTAAATGAGAATACATGCAAGAATATTATGTTTTGCAGGGTTGAAGGTCAGGTTTGTTGGTGTGTGTGTTTGAATGGAGAAAATATGGAGGAAATGAAGTATCTTATATATCCAGGGTTGGAAATGGCAGCAGATGTAACCATGGAAACGAAAGCGTGTCATAGGATGAATGAGGGAGCAAAGGCTTAGAGCACATTGAAGAATGTGTGGCAAGAAAGTTCGAGATCTATTTAGTCATATTCATTATTCTTACATGTATGAGAGAGGGGGCGAAAATTGGTGTTTGAAGGTATAGTGGTCTTAGCAACGTTGTATGGACGCGAACCATGTGATACAGATGAGGATACACAGGAAGATGAATGTGTTGAAAATGGAATATCAGGATATATGCTGTGTGAGGTGGTTTGATCAAATGAATAATAAAAGGGTAAAAGAGAGGTATAGCAATGAAAATAAAAATGATGTACCCGAGAAAGCAGAGGAAAATGTATTGATACGTTTCTACATACGGAGAGAATGATTGAAGAGAGGTTGCCAAATAAGATATATTTGTCGCAAGCGCAGGAAACAAAGAGGAGACCAAACTGGATATGGAAATATGTAATAAAAGTTTCGTGTTTGGGGTCTGAATACGCAAGGAAGTAAAAGAAATGCAAGTAATACAGTGAGTTAGAAGGATATGGTGTACGGGGAACGACGTGTTGTCAACGAAGTGAAACAAGGCAAAAGAAATACCAAAGGAATGGAAAGGCATTCAGGACCTGATAATCAATAAGGGGCTCTGGGTTTGTTACATCCCACATGACAGCTAGAGAATGCATATGATCGAGAGTGCCCTATCCTGTTTTACTATTGGTGCTTCCTCGGTATGTCGAAAAACGATGATCAAGTATGTGATATATATATATATATATATATATATATATATATATATATATATATATATATATATATATATATATATATATATATATATATATATATATATATATATATTATCCCTGGGGATAGGGGATGAAGAATACTTCCCACGTATTCCCTGCGTGTCGTACAAGGCGACTAAAAGGGGAGGGAGCAGGAGGCTGGAAATCCTCCCCTCTCTTTTTTTTTTCTTTTTTTTAATTTTCCAAAAGAAGGAACAGAGGGGGGGCCAGGTGTGGATATTCCACAAAGGCCCAGTCCTCTGTTCTTAACGCTACCTCGCTAATGCGGGAAACGGCGGATAGTTTAAAAGAAAAAGAAATATATATATATATATATATATATATATATATATATATATATATATATATATATATATATATATATATATATATGAATTGGAGCGATGTGGTATACCGGGGTTGACGTGCTGTCAGTGGATTGAATCAAGGCATGTGAAGCGTCTGGGGTAAACCATGGAAAGCTGTGTAGGTATGTATATTTGCGTGTGTGGACGTATGTATATACATGTGTATGGGGGGGGGGGCCATTTCTTTCGTCTGTTTCCTTGCGCTACCTCGCAAACGCGGGAGACAGCGACAAAGTATAATAAAAAAAAAAAAAAAAAATATATATATATATATATATATATATATATGATAGGATGAAGAAGTAAGAGTATTAGTGAAAGAGAAGAGAGAGGCATTTGGACGATTTTTGCAGGGAAAAAATGCAATTGAGTGGGAGATGTATAAAAGAAAGAGACAGGAGGTCAAGAGAAAGGTGACAGAGGTGAAAAAAAAAGGGCAAATGAGAGTTGGGGTGAGAGAGTATCATTAAATTTTAGGGAGAATAAAAAGATGTTCTGGAAGGAGCTAAATAAAGTGCGTAAGACAAGGGAGCAAATGGGAACTTCAGTGAAGGGCGCAAATGGGGAGGTGATAACAAGTAGTGGTGATGTGAGAAGGAGATGGAGTGAGTATTTTGAAGGTTTGTTGAATGTGTTTGATGATAGAGTGGCAGATATAGGGTGTTTTGGTCGAGTTGGTGTGCAAAGTGAGAGGGTTAAGGAAAATGATTTGGTAAACAGAGAAGAGGTAGTGAAAGCTTTGCGGAAGATGAAAGCCGGCAAGGCAGCAGGTTTGGATGGTATTGCAGTGGAATTTATTAAAAAAGGGGGTGACTGTATTGTTGACTGGTTGGTAAGGTTATTTAATGTATGTATGACTCATGGTGAGGTGCCTGAGGATTGGCGGAATGCGTGCATAGTGCCATTGTACAAAGGCAAAGGGGATAAGAGTATTACTCAAATTACAGAGGTATAAGTTTGTTGAGTATTCCTGGTAAATTATATGGGAGGGTATTGATTGAGAGGGTGAAGGCATGTACAGAGCATCAGATTGGGGAAGAGCAGTGTGGTTTCAGAAGTGGTAGAGGATGTGTGGATCAGGTGTTTGCTTTGAAGAATGTATGTGAGAAATACTTAGAAAAGCAAATGGATTTGTATGTAGCATTTATGGATCTGGAGAAGGCATATGATAGAGTTGATAGAGATGCTCTGTGGAATGTATTAAGAATATATGGTGTGGGAGGAAAGTTGTTAGAAGCAGTGAAAAGTTTTTATCGAGGATGTAAGGCATGTGTGCGTGTAGGAAGAGAGGAAAGTGATTGGTTCTCAGTGAATGTAGGTTTGCGGCAGGGGTGTGTGATGTCTCCATGGTTGTTTAATTTGTTTATGGATGGGGTTGCTAGGGAGGTAAATGCAAGAGTTTTGGATAGAGGGGCAAGTATGAAGTCTGTTGGGGATGAGAGAGCTTGGGAAGTGAGTCAGTTGTTGTTCGCTGATGATACAGCGCTGGTGGCTGATTCATGTGAGAAACTGCAGAAGCTGGTGACTGAGTTTGGTAAAGTGTGTGGAAGAAGAAAGTTAAGAGTAAATGTGAATAAGAGCAAGGTTATTAGGTACAGTAGGGTTGAGGGTCAAGTCAATTGGGAGGTGAGTTTGAATGGAGAAAAACTGGAGGAAGTGAAGTGATTTAGATATCTGGGAGTGGATCTGGCAGCGGAATGAACCATGGAAGCGGATGTGGATCATAGGGTGGGGGAGGGGGCGAAAATTCTGGGAGCCTTGAAGAATGTGTGGAAGTCGAGAACATTATCTCGGAAAGCAAAAATGGGTATGTTTGAAGGAATATTGGTTCCAACAATGTTGTATGGTTACGAGGCGTGGACTATGGATAGAGCTGTGCGCAGGAGGATGGATGTGTTGGAAATGAGATGTTTGAGGACAATGTGTGGTGTGAGGTGGTTTGATCGAGTGAGTAACGTAAGGGTAAGAGAGATGTGTGGAAATAAAAAGAGCGTGGTTGAGAGAGCAAAAGAGGGTGTTTTGAAGTGGTTTGGGCACATGGACAGAATGAGTGAGGAAAGATTGACCAAGAGGATATATGTGTCGGAGGTGAAGGGAACGAGGAGAAGAGGGAGACCAAATTGGAGGTGGAAAGATTGAATGAAAAAGATTTTGTGTGATCGGGGCCTGAACATGCAGGAGGGTGAAAGGAGGGCAAGGAATAAAGTGAATTGGAGCGATGTGGTATACCGGGGTTGACGTGCTGTTAGTGGATTGAATCAAGGCATGTGAAGCGTCTGGGGTAAACCATGGAAAGCTGTGTAGGTATGTATATTTGCGTGTGTGGACGAATGTAGATACATGTGTATGGGGGTGGGTTGGGCCATTTCTTTCGTCTGTTTCCTTGCGCTATCTCGCAAACGCGGGAGACAGCGACAAAGTATAATAAAAAAAAGAAATATATATATATATATATATATATATATATATATATATATATATATATATATATATATATATATAAATATATGTATATATATATATCTATATACATATATATTTATATATATGTATATATATATATATATATATATATATATATATATATATATATATATATATATATATATATATATATATATATATATTTTTTTTTTTTGCTTTGTCGCTGTCTCCCGCGTTTGCGAGGTAGCGCAAGGAAACAGACGAAAGAAATGGCCCAACCCACCCCCATACACATGTATATACATACGTCCACACACGCAAAATATACATACCTACACACCTTTCCATGGTTTACCCCAGACGCTTCACATGCCTTGATTCAATCCACTGACAACACGTCAACCCCGGTATACCACATCGCTCCAATTCACTCTATTCCTTGCCCTCCTTTTACCCTCCTGCATGTTCAGGCCCCGATCACACAAAATCTTTTTCACTCCATCTTTCCACCTCCAATTTGGTCTCCCTCTTCTCCTCGTTCCCTCCACCTCCGACACATATATCCTCTTGGTCAATCTTTCCTCACTCATTCTCTCCATGTGACCAAATCATTTCAAAACACCCTCTTCTGCTCTCTCAACCACGCTCTTTTTATTTCCACACATCTCTCTTACCCTTACGTTACTTACTCGATCAAACCACCTCACACCACACATTGTCCTCAAACATCTCATTTCCAGCACATCCCTCCTCCTGCGCACAACTCTATCCATAGTCCACGCCTCGCAACCATACAACATTGTTGGAACCACTATTCGTTCAAACATACCCATTTTTGCTTTCCGAGATAATGTTCTCGACTTCCACACATTCTTCAAGGCTCCCAGAATTTTCGCCCCCTCCCCCACCCTATGATCCACTTCCGCTTCCATGGTTCCATCCGCTGCCAAATCCACTAACAGATATCTAAAACCCTTCACTTCCTCCAGTTTTTCTCCATTCAAACTCACCTCCCAATTGAATTGACCTTCAACCCTACTGTACCTAATAACCTTGCTCTTATTCACATTTACTCTTAACTTTCTTCTTTCACATACTTTATCAAACTCAGTCACCAGCTTCTGCAGTTTCTCACATGAATCAGCCACCAGCGCTGCATCATCAGAGAACAACAACTGACTCACTTCCCAAGCTCTCTCATCCCCAACAGACTTCATACTCGCCCATCTTTCCAAAACTCTTGCATTCACCTCCCTAACAACCCCATCCATAAATAAATTAAACAACCATGGAAACATTACACACCCCTGCCGCAAACCTACATTCACTGAGAACCAATCACTTTCCTTTCTTCCTACACGTACACATGCCTTACATCCACGATAAAAACTTTTCACTGCTTCTAACAACTTGCCTCCCACACCATATATTCTTAATACCTTCCACAGAGCATCTCTATCAACTCTATCATATGCCTTCTCCAGATCCATAAATGCTACATACAAATCCATTTGCTTTTCTAAGTATTTCTCACATACATTCTTCAAAGCAAACACCTGATCCACACATCCTCTACCACTTCTGAAACCACACTGCTCTTCCCCAATCTGATGCTCTGTACATGCCTTCATCCTCTCAATCAATACCCTCCCATATAATTTACCAAGAACACTCAACAAACTTATACCTCTGTAATTTGAGCACTCACTCTTATCCCCTTTGCCTTTGTACAATGGCACTATGCACGCATTCCGCCAATCCTCAGGCACCTCACCATGAGTCATACATACATTAAATAACCTTACCAACCAGTCAACAATACTGTCACCCCCTTTTTTAATAAATTCCACTGCAATACCATCCAAACCTGCTGCCTTGCCGGCTTTCATCTTCCGCAAAGCTTTTACTACCTCTTCTCTCTTTACCAACTCATTTTCCCTAACCCTCGCACTTTGCACACCACCTCGACCAAAACTCCCTATATCTGCCACTCTATCATCAAACACATTCAACAAACCTTCAAATTACTCACTCCATCTCCTTCTCACATCACCACTACTTGTTATCACCTCCCCATTTGCGCCCTTCACTGAAGTTCCCATTTGCTCCCTTGTCTTACGCACTTTATTTACCTCCTTCCAGAACATCTTTTTATTCTCCCTAAAATTTAATGATACTCTCTCACCCCAACTCTCATTTGCCCTTTTTTTCACCTCTTGCACCTTTCTCTTGACCTCCTTTCTCTTTCTTTTATACGTCTCCCACTCAATTTCATTTTTTCCCTGCAAAAATCGTCCAAATGCCTCTCTCTTCTCTTTCACTAATACTCTTACTTCTTCATCCCACCACTCACTACCCTTTCTAATCAACCCACCTCCCACTCTTCTCAGGCCACAAGCATCTTTTGCACAATCCATCACTGATTCCCTAAATACATCCCATTCCTCCCCCACTCCCCTTACTTCCATTGTTCTTACCTTTTTCCATTCTGTACTCAGTCTCTCCTGGTACTTCCTCACACAAGTCTCCTTCCCAAGCTCAATTACTCTCACCACCCTCTTCACCCCAACATTTACTCTTCTTTTCTGAAAACCCATACAAATCTTCACCTTAGCCTCCACAAGATAATGATCAGACATCCCTCCAGTTGCACCTCTCAGCACATTAACATCCAAAAGTCTCTCTTTCGCGCGCCTGTCAATGAACACGTAATCCAATAACGCTCTCTGGCCATCTCTCCTACTTACATAAGTATACTTATGTATATCTCGCTTTTTGAACCAGGTATTCCTAATAACGTGTCCTTTTTCAGCACATAAATCTACAAGCTCTTCACCATTTCCATTTACAACACTGAACACCCCATGTATACCAATTATTCCCTCAACTGCCACATTACTCACCTTTGCATTCAAATCACCCAACACTATAACCCGGTCTCATGCATCAAAACCACTAACACATTAACACTCATTCAGCTGCTCCCAAAACACTTGCCTCTCATGATCTTTCTTCTCATGCCTAGGTGCATATGCACCAATAATCACCCATCTCTCTCCATCAACTTTCAGTTTTATCCATATTAATCGAGAATTTACTTTCTTACATTCTATCACATACTTCCACAACTCCTGTTTCAGGAGTACTGCTACTCCTTCCCTTGCTCTTGTCCTCTCACTATATATATATATATATATATATATATATATATATATATATATATATATATATATATATATATATATATATATATATATATATATTATTTATTTTTATTTATTATACTTTGTCGCTGTCTCCCGCGTTTGCGAGGTAGCGCAAGGAAACAGACGAAAGAAATGGCCCAACCCCCCCCCATACACATGTATATACATACGTCCACACACGCAAATATACATACCTACACAGCTTTCCATGGTTTACCCCAGACGCCTCACATGCCCTGATTCAATCCACTGACAGCACGTCAACCCCGGTATACCACATCGCTCCAATTCACTCTATTCCTTGCCCTCCTTTCACCCTCCTGCATGTTCAGGCCCCGATCACACAAAATCTTTTTCACTCCATCTTTCCACCTCCAACTTGGTCTCCCTCTTCTCCTTGTTCCCTCCACCTCCGACACATATATCCTCTTGGTCAATCATTCCTCACTCATCCTCTCCATGTGCCCAAACCACTTCAAAACACCCTCTTCTGCTCTCTCAACCACGCTCTTTTTATTTCCACACATCTCTCTTACCCTTACGTTACTCACTCGATCAAACCACCTCACACCACACATTGTTCTCAAACATCTCATTTCCAGCACATCCATCCTCCTGCGCACAACTCTATCCATAGCCCACGCCTCGCAACCATACAACATTGTTGGAACCACTATTCCTTCAAACATACCCATTTCTGCTTTCCGAGATAATGTTCTCGACTTCCACCCATTCTTCAAGGCCCCCAGGATTTTCGCCCCCTCCCCCACCCAATGATCCACTTCCGCTTCCATGGTTCCATCCGCTGCCAGATCCACTCCCAGATATCTAAAACACTTCACTTCCTCCAGTTTCTCTCCATTCAAACTCACCTCCCAATTGACTTGACCCTCAACCCTACTGTACCTAATAACCTTGCTCTTATTCACATTTACTCTTAACTTTCTTCTTCCACACACTTTTCCAAACTCAGTCACCAGCTTCTGCAGTTTCTCACATGAATCAGCCACCAGCGCTGTATCATCAGCGAACAACAACTGACTCACTTCCCAAGCTCTCTCATCCCCAACAGACTTCATACTTGCCCCTCTTTCCAAAACTCTTGCATTTACCTCCCTAACAACCCCATCCATAAACAAATTAAACAACCATGGAGACATCACACACCCCTGCCGCAAACCTACATTCACTGAGAACCAATCACTTTCCTCTCTTCCTACACGTACACATGCCTTACATCCTCGATAAAAACTTTTCACTTCTTCTAACAACTTTCCTCCCACACCATATATTCTTGATACCTTCCACAGAGCATCTCTATCAACTCTATCATATGCCTTCTCCATATATATATATATATGGTAGAATTGTGCACAATCCTAAACTAAGAATAGATAAAAATTAGTCAGTGCTGAATGTTACATTAAGGTAATGATCATACTCACAGTCACAATATAAGAACTACCAATACACTACATATGAAAATATTATTGCAATGGCTACAACAATCACAAAAAACACAGTTGATGGTAACTATATGCACACATGATCTAAAAGATGAACAGGGGTAAAATGAAAACTTTACAATAACTGATACTCCTCTAATTAGAGATGATTCACAAGAATCTCCTAGCGGTGAAATGAAATGAAAAAAAGATTGATAAAAAAAAGAGAGCAAACTTGGTTTACAGTGAAACATCACCGAATATGAGGCGAAACTTTTTCAGTATATCAGGCGATATGAACAATTCATTTGACATGAGATGAAAAAGCTTTTTAAAATGAAAAGAAACAGCTTATGAGTGTGTGCAACAGAAGTCTGAGAAAAATAGTAAGGAGTGAAAGAGTTTACAAGAAGCTTTTTACGTGTTAAAAGAGAATTTATCTATGAGGAATGTTATCTTTGTGAGTCATAAGTGAAGAAAATCTAAGCAGCCTTTACAAGAGTTTCATGGACTAAACCTTAATACTCTCAGGTATAGGTCAAGACAAGTGTGTCAATATGTTTTATTAAACTGATCAGTGTCTTGATATCAACCTGACATCACTTGATGTGGCCAATCATAATGGCAAATAAATTCTGCAGGGTGTCTGCAAAGTCACTCCTTGTGCCTTAAGTAAAGAGATATACAACTAATCTTTCACTGTTTATAATCCTAACCATTGCCATTTATGTTACAGGTAAACAGGAAAATTACGCAAGCAAAATGAGCAAAAATCACAACATAATAAGAGGTATAGCAATCTGTCATTCAAATTCAAATATGGAGAGCCATCCACGGCAGAAATGCAGACCTTAACCCGAAAACCCTCACAAACTGTCTACCTTGTTAACCCACTATCTATGGTTGCCTACAGAACCAATTTCTTTGGACTTTGCTCATACGTTACCCTTACAGCAGTCATAGTCTCTTCTGAATGCATTATCAGTGAGTTTACAATTTGATTTCAATCCATTACAGAATCCATATTATAAATATAATGTTGCAATTTTTTATGATTACTGGGTCAAAGACTTTACATCTCCCACGAATGGCTCCCCATCATCTTTGAATTCATAGAAACAATAGCCATACTTCCCATTACGATGCAATCCTTGCCCGATCTACATCACTTAATTTTTCAGCTGTTGTTTGTCTGCAACATAACAGTAAGTGTTAGGATTTTAAACAATAAACAGTTTCAACATCTTAAACTAAGGTGTAATGTGAATTTCAAAATAAGGAGCAACTTCGCAGATACCCTGTAGGTCTGTTAAATCAAGCAATTACTCAGTCTATTACTTAGCATACAGTATTCTCTTTTCAACATTCTACTAAGGAGTGAATCTATCATACTGTCTATAAGCTTTATCTACATGCATATCTTTTCAACATTCTACTAAGGAGTGAATCTATCATACTGTCTATAAGCTTTATCTACATGCATATCAGATTGTCTCTGATCATCAGTAGAATATCAAAAATCCATGCTTTCAAAATCCCTATCTCCAAAAATCCATGGCCCAGTGCATAATTGGCCAATGTTTACAGTATACTATATATACATATATATATATATATATATATATATATATATATATATATATATATATATATATATATATATATATATATATATATATATATATATATATATATATATATATATATATATATATATATATATATATATATATATATATATATATATATATATATATATATATATATATATATATATATATATATTTTTTTTTTTTTTTTGCTTTGTCGCTGTCTCCCGCGTTTGCGAGGTAGCGCAAGGAAACAGACGAAAGAAATGGCCCAACCCACCCCCATACACATGTATATACATACGTCCACACACGCAAAATATACATACCTACACACCTTTCCATGGTTTACCCCAGACGCTTCACATAACTTGATTCAATCCACTGACAGCACGTCAACCCCGGTATACCACATCGCTTTAATTCACTCTATTCCTTGCCCTCCTTTTACCCTCCTGCATGTTCAGGCCCCGATCACACAAAATCTTTTTCACTCCATCTTTCCACATCCAATTTGGTCTCCCTCTTCTCCTCGTTCCCTCCACCTCCGACACATATATCCTCTTGGTCAATCTTTCCTCACTCATTCTCTCCATGTGAACAAACCATTTCAAAACACCCTCTTCTGCTCTCTCAACCACGCTCTTTTTATTTCCACACATCTCTCTTACCCTTACGTTACTTACTCGATCAAACCACCTCACACCACACATTGTCCTCAAACATCTCATTTCCAGCACATCCCTCCTCCTGCGCACAACTCTATCCAAAGTCCACGCCTCGCAACCATACAACATTGTTGGAACCACTATTCCTTCAAACATACCCATTTTTGCTTTCCGAGATAATGTTCTCGACTTCCACACATTCTTCAAGGCTCCCAGAATTTTCGCCCCCTCCCCCACCCTATGATCCACTTCCGCTTCCATGGTTCCATCCGCTGCCAAATCCACTAACAAATATCTAAAACCCTTCACTTCCTCCAGTTTTTCTCCATTCAAACTCACCTCCCAATTGAATTGACCTTCAACCCTACTGTACCTAATAACCTTGCTCTTATTCACATTTACTCTTAACTTTCTTCTTTCACATACTTTACCAAACTCAGTCACCAGCTTCTGCAGTTTCTCACATGAATCAGCCACCAGCGCTGTATCATCAGAGAACAACAACTGACTCACTTCCCAAGCTCTCTCATCCCCAACAGACTTCATACTCGCCCATCTTTCCAAAACTCTTGCATTCACCTCCCTAACAACCCCATCCATAAATAAATTAAACAACCATGGAGACATTACACACCCCTGCCGCAAACCTACATTCACTGAGAACCAATCACTTTCCTTTCTCCCTACACGTACACATGCCTTACATCCTCCATAAAAACTTTTCACTGCTTCTAACAACTTGCCTCCCACACCATATATTCTTAATACCTTCCACAGAGCATCTCTATCAACTCTATCATATGCCTTCTCCAGATCCATAAATGCTACATACAAATCCATTTGCTTTTCTAAGTATTTCTCACATACATTCTTCAAAGCAAACACCTGATCCACACATCCTCTACCACTTCTGAAACCACACTGCTCTTCCCCAATCTGATGCTCTGTACATGCCTTCATCCTCTCAATCAATACCCTCCCATATAATTTACCAAGAACACTCAACAAACTTATACCTCTGTAATTTGAGCACTCACTCTTATCCCCTTTGCCTTTGTACAATGGCACTATGCACGCATTCCGCCAATCCTCAGGCACCTCACCATGAGTCATACATACATTAAATAACCTTACCAACCAGTCAACAATACAGTCACCCCCTTTTTTAATAAATTCCACTGCAATACCATCCAAACCTGCTGCCTTGCCGGCTTTCATCTTCCGCAAAGCTTTTACTACCTCTTCTCTCTTTACCAACTCATTTTCCCTAACCCTCGCACTTTGCACACCACCTCGACCAAAACTCCCTATATCTGCCACTCTATCATCAAACACATTCAACAAACCTTCAAATTACTCACTCCATCTCCTTCTCACATCACCACTACTTGTCATCACCTCCCCATTTGCGCCCTTCACTGAAGTTCCCATTTGCTCCCTTGTCTTACGCACTTTATTTACCTCCTTCCAGAACATCTTTTTATTCTCCTTAAAATTTAATGATACTCTCTCACCCCAACTCTCATTTGCCCTTTTTTTCACCTCTTGCACCTTTCTCTTGACCTCCTGTCTCTTTCTTTTATACGTCTCCCACTCAATTTCATTTTTTCCCTGCAAAAATCGTCCAAATGCCTCTCTCTTCTCTTTCACTAATACTCTTACTTCTTCATCCCACCACTCACTACCCTTTCTAATCAACCCACCTCCCACTCTTCTCAGGCCACAAGCATCTTTTGCACAATCCATCACTGATTCCCTAAATACATCCCATTCCTCCCCCACTCCCCTTACTTCCATTGTTCTCACCTTTTTCCATTCTGTACTCAGTCTCTCCTGGTACTTCCTCACACAAGTCTCCTTCCCAAGCTCAATTACTCTCACCACCCTCTTCACCCCAACATTTACTCTTCTTTTCTGAAAACCCATACAAATCTTCACCTTAGCCTCCACAAGATAATGATCAGACATCCCTCAAGTTGCACCTCTCAGCACATTAACATCCAAAAGTCTCTCTTTCGCGCGCCTGTCAATGAACACGTAATGCAATAACGCTCTCTGGCCATCTCTCCTACTTACATAAGTATACTTATGTATATCTCGCTTTTTGAACCAGGTATTCCTAATAACGTGTCCTTTTTCAGCACATAAATCTACAAGCTCTTCACCATTTCCATTTACAACACTGAACACCCCATGTATACCAATTATTCCCGCAACTGCCACATTACTCACCTTTGCATTCAAATCACCCAACACTATAACCCGGTCTCATGCATCAAAACCACTAACATACTAACACTCATTCAGCTGCTCCCAAAACACTTGCCTCTCATGATCTTTCCTCTCATGCCCAGGTGCATATGCACCAATAATCACACATCTCTCTCCATCAACTTTCAGTTTTACCCATATTAATCGAGAATTTACTTTCTTACATTCTATCACATACTTACACAACTCCTGTTTCAGGAGTACTGCTACTCCTTCCCTTGCTCTTGTCCTCTCACTATATATATATATATATATATATATATATATATATATATATATATATATATATATATATATATATATATATATATATATGGATTTGTATGTAGCATTTATGGATCTGGAGAAGGCATATGATAGAGTTGATAGAGATGCTCTGTGGAAGGTATTAAGAATATATGGTGTGGGAGGCAAGTTGTTAGAAGCAGTGAAAAGTTTTTATCGAGGATGTAAGGCATGTGTACGTGTAGGAAGAGAGGAAAGTGATTGGTTCTCAGTGAATGTAGGTTTGCGGCAGGGGTGTGTGATGTCTCCATGGTTGTTTAATTTGTTTATGGATGGGGTTGTAAGGGAGGTAAATGCAAGAGTCCTGGAAAGAGGGGCAAGTATGAAGTCTGTTGGGGATGAGAGAGCTTGGGAAGTGAGTCAGTTGTTGTTCGCTGATGATACAGCGCTGGTGGCTGATTCATGTGAGAAACTGCAGAAGCTGGTGACTGAGTTTGGTAAAGTGCGTGGAAGAAGAAAGTTGAGAGTAAATGTGAATAAGAGCAAGGTTATTAGGTACAGTAGGGGTGAGGGTCAAGTCAATTGGGAGGTGAGTTTGAATGGAGAAAAACTGGAGGAAGTGAAGTGTTTTAGATATCTGGGAGTGGATCTGTCAGCGGATGGAACCATGGAAGCGGAAGTGGATCATAGGGTGGGGGAGGGGGCGAAAATTTTGGGAGCCTTGAAAAATGTGTGGAAGTCGAGAACATTATCTCGGAAAGCAAAAATGGGTATGTTTGAGGGAATAGTGGTTCCAACAATGTTGTATGGTTGCGAGGCGTGGGCTATGGATAGAGATGTGCGCAGGAGGATGGATGTGCTGGAAATGAGATGTTTGAGGACAATGTGTGGTGTGAGGTGGTTTGATCGAGTAAGTAACGTAAGGGTAAGAGACATGTGTGGAAATAAAAAGAGCGTGGTTGAGAGAGCAGAAGAGGGTGTTTTGAAATGGTTTGGGCACATGGAGAGAATGAGTGAGGAGAGATTGACCAAGAGGATATATGTGTCGGAGGTGGAGGGAACGAGGAGAAGAGGGAGACCAAATTGGAGGTGGAAAGATGGAGTGAAAAAGATTTTGTGTGATCGGGGCCTGAACATGCAGGAGGGTGAAAGGAGGGCAAGAAATAGAGTGAACTGGAGTCATGTGGTATACAGGGGTTGACGTGCTGTCAGTGGATTGAAGCAAGGCATGTGAAGCGTCTGGGGTAAACCATGGAAAGCTGTGTAGGTATGTATATTTGCGTGTGTGGACGTGTGTATGTACATGTGTATGGGGGGGGGGGTTGTGCCATTTCTTTCGTCTGTTTCCTTGCGCTACCTCGCAAACGCGGGAGACAGCGACAAAGTATAAAAAAAAAAAAAAAAAAAAAAAAATATATATATATATATATATATATATATATATATATATATATATATATATATATATATATATATATATATATATATATATATATATTATTTATTTTTGTTTATTATACTTTGTCGCTGTCTCCCGCGTTTGCGAGGTAGCGCAAGGAAACAGACGAAAGAAATGGCCCAACCCCCCCCCCCCCATACACATGTATATACATACGTCCACACACGCAAATATACATACCTACACAGTTTTCCATGGTTTACCCCAGACGCCTCACATGCCCTGATTCAATCCACTGACAGCACGTCAACCCAGGTATACCACATCGCTCCAATTCACTCTATTCCTTGCCCTCCTTTCACCCTCCTGCATGTTCAGGCCCGGATCACACAAAATCTTTTTCACTCTATCTTTCCACCTCCAATTTGGTCTCCCTCTTCTCCTTGTTCCCTCCACCTCCGACACATATATCCTCTTGGTCAATCTTTCCTCACTCATCCTCTCCATGTGTCCAAACCACTTCAAAACAACCTCTTCTGCTCTCTCAACCACCCTCTTTTTATTTCCACACATCTCTTTTACCCTTACGTTACTCACTCGATCAAACCACCTCACACCACACATTGTCCTCAAACATCTCATTTCCAGCACATCCATCCTCCTGCGCACAACTCTATCCATAGCCCACGCCTCGCAACCATACAACATTGTTGGAACCACTATTCCTTCAAACATACCCATTTCTGCTTTCCGAGATAATGTTCTCGACTTCCACCCATTCTTCAAGGCCCCCAGGATTTTCGCCCCCTCCCCCACCCAATGATCCACTTCCGCTTCCATGGTTCCATCCGCTGCCAGATCCACTCCCAGATATCTAAAACACTTCACTTCTTCCAGTTTTTCTCCATTCAAACTTACCTCCCAATTGACTTGACCCTCAACCCTACTGTACCTAATAACCTTGCTCTTATTCACATTTACTCTTAACTTTCTTCTTCCACACACTTTTCCAAACTCAGTCACCAGCTTCTGCAGTTTCTCACATGAATCAGCCACCAGCGCTGTATCATCAGCGAACAACAACTGACTCACTTCCCAAGCTCTCTCATCCCCAACAGACTTCATACTTGCCCCTCTTTCCAAAACTCTTGCATTTACCTCCCTAACAACCCCATCCATAAACAAATTAAACAACCATGGAGACATCACACACCCCTGCCGCAAACCTACATTCACTGAGAACCAATCACTTTCCTCTCTTCCTACACGTACACATGCCTTACATCCTCGATAAAAACTTTTCACTGCTTCTAACAACTTTCCTCCCACATCTTAAACTAAGGTGTAATGTGAATTTCAAAATAAGGAGCAACTTCGCAGATACCCTGTAGGTCTGTTAAATCAAGCAATTACTTAGTCTATTACTTAGCATACAGTATTCTCTTTTCAACATTCTACTAAGGAGTGAATCTATCATACTGTCTATAAGCTTTATCTACATGCATATCAGATTTTCTCTGATCATCAGTAGAATATCAAAAATCCATGCTTTCAAAATCCCTATCTCCAAAAATCCATGGCCCAGTGCATAATTGGCCAATGTTTACAGTATACTATTAACTTTCTAAAATGGGAAACAGAAGAAGGAGTCACGCGGGGAGTGATCATCCTCCTCGAAGGCTCAGAGTGGGGTGCCTAAATGTGTGTGGATGTAACCAAGATGTGAAAAAAGGAGAGATAGGTAGTATGTTTGAGGAAAAGAACCTGGATGTTTTGGCTCTGAGTGAAACGAAGCTCAAGGGTAAAGGGGAAGAGTGGTTTGGAAATGTCTGGGGAGTGAAGTCAGGGTTTAGTGAGAGGACAAGAGCAAGGGAAGGAGTAGCAATACTCCTGAAACAGGAGTTGTGGGAGTATGTGATAGAATGTAAGAAAGTAAATTCTCGATTAATATGGGTAAAATTGAAAGTTGATGGAGAGAGGTGGGTGATTATTGGTGCATATGCACCTGGGCATGAGAAGAAAGATCATGAGAGGCAAGTGTTTTGGGAGCAGCTAAATGAGTGTGTTAGCGGTTTTGATGCACGAGACCGGGTTATAGTGATGGGTGATTTGAATGCAAAGGTGAGTAATGTGGCAGTTGAGGGATTAATTGGTATGCATGGGGTGTTCAGTGTTGTAAATGGAAATGGTGAAGAGCTTGTAGATTTATGTGCTGAAAAAGGACTGATGATTGGGAATACCTGGTTTAAAAAGCGAGATATATATAAGTATACTTATGTAAGTAGGAGAGATGGCCAGAGAGCGTTATTGGATTACGTGTTAATTGACAGGCGTGCGAAAGAGAGACTTTTGGATGTTAATGTGCTGAGAGGTGCAACTGGAGGGATGTCTGATCATTATCTTGTGGAGGCTAAGGTGAAGATTAGTATGGGTTTTCAGAAAAGAGGAGTGAATGTTGGGGTGAAGAAGGTGGTGAGAGTAAGTGAGCTTGGGAAGGAGACCTGTGTGGGGAAGTACCAGGAGAGACTGTGTACAGAATGGAAAAAGGTGAGAACAATGGAAGTAAGGGGAGTGGGGGAGGAATGGGATGTATTTAGGGAATCAGTGATGGATTGCGCAAAAGATGCTTGTGGCATGAGAAGAGTGGGAGGTGGGCTGTTTAGAAAGGGTAGTGAGTGGTGGGATGAAGAAGTAAGAGTATTAGTGAAAGAGAAGAGAGAGCCATTTGGACGATTTTTGCAGGGAAAAAATGCAATTGAGTGGGAGAAGTATAAAAGAAAGAGACAGGAGGTCAAGAGAAAGGTGCAAGAGGTGAAAAAAAGGGCAAATGAGAGTTGGGGTGAGACACTATCAGTAAATTTTAGGGAGAATAAAAAGATGTTCTGGAAGGAGGTAAATAGGGTGCGTAAGACAAGGGAGCAAATGGGAACTTCAGTGAAGGGCGTAAATGGGGAGGTGATAACAAGTAGCGGTGATGTGAGAAGGAGATGGAATGAGTATTTTGAAGGTTTGTTGAATGTGTCTGATGACAGAGTGGCAGATATAGGGTGTTTTCGTCGAGGTGGTGTGCAAAGTGAGAGGGTTAGGGAAAATGATTTGGTAAACAGAGAAGAGGTAGTAAAAGCTTTGCGGAAGATGAAAGCCGGCAAGGCAGCAGGTTTGGATGGTATTGCAGTGGAATTTATTAAGAAAGGGGGTGACTGTATTGTTGACTGGTTGGTAAGGTTATTTAATGTATGTATGACTCATGGTGAGGTGCCTGAGGATTGGCGGAATGCGTGCATAGTGCCATTGTACAAAGGCAAAGGGGATAAGAGTGAGTGCTCAAATTACAGAGGTATGAGTTTGTTGAGTATTCCTGGTAAATTATATGGGAGGGTATTGATTGAGAGGGTGAAGGCATGTACAGAGCATCAGATTGGGGAAGAGCAGTGCGGTTTCAGAAGTGGTAGAGGATGTGTGGATCAGGTGTTTGCTTTGAAGAATGTATGTGAGAAATACTTAGAAAAGCAAATGGATTTGTATGTAGCATTTATGGATCTGGAGAAGGCATATGATAGAGTTGATAGAGATGCTCTGTGGAAGGTATTAAGAATATATGGTGTGGGAGGCAAGTTGTTAGAAGCAGTGAAAAGTTTTTATCGAGGATGTAAGGCATGTGTACGTGTAGGAAGAGAGGAAAGTGATTGGTTCTCAGTGAATGTAGGTTTGCGGCAGGGGTGTGTGATGTCTCCATGGTTGTTTAATTTGTTTATGGATGGGGTTGTAAGGGAGGTAAATGCAAGAGTCCTGGAAAGAGGGGCAAGTATGAAGTCTGTTGGGGTTGAGAGAGCTTGGGAAGTGAGTCAGTTGTTGTTCGCTGATGATACAGCGCTGGTGGCTGATTCATGTGAGAAACTGCAGAAGCTGGTGACTGAGTTTGGTAAAGTGTGTGGAAGAAGAAAGTTGAGAGTAAATGTGAATAAGAGCAAGGTTATTAGGTACAGTAGGGGTGAGGGTCAAGTCAATTGGGAGGTGAGTTTGAATGGAGAAAAACTGGAGGAAGTGAAGTGTTTTAGATATCTGGGAGTGGATCTGTCAGCGGATGGAACCATGGAAGCGGAAGTGGATCATAGGGTGGGGGAGGGGGCGAAAATTCTGGGAGCCTTGAAAAATGTGTGGAAGTCGAGAACATTATCTCGGAAAGCAAAAATGGGTATGTTTGAGGGAATAGTGGTTCCAACAATGTTGTATGGTTGCGAGGCGTGGGCTATGGATAGAGATGTGCGCAGGAGGATGGATGTGCTGGAAATGAGATGTTTGAGGACAATGTGTGGTGTGAGGTGGTTTGATCGAGTAAGTAACGTAAGGGTAAGAGAGATGTGTGGAAATAAAAAGAGCGTGGTTGAGAGAGCAGAAGAGGGTGTTTTGAAATGGTTTGGGCACATGGAGAGAATGAGTGAGGAGAGATTGACCAAGAATATATATGTGTCGGAGGTGGAGGGAACGAGGAGAAGAGGGAGACCAAATTGGAGGTGGAAAGATGGAGTGAAAAAGATTTTGTGTGATCGGGGCCTGAACATGCAGGAGGGTGAAAGGAGGGCAAGAAATAGAGTGAATTGGAGTCATGTGGTATACAGGGGTTGACGTGCTGTCAGTGGATTGAAGCAAGGCATTTGAAGCGTCTGGGGTAAACCATGGAAAGCTGTGTAGGTATGTATATTTGCGTGTGTGGACGTGTGTATGTACATGTGTATGGGGGGGGGGTTGGGCCATTTCTTTCGTCTGTTTCCTTGCGCTACCTCGCAAACGCGGGAGACAGCGACAAGGTATAAAAAAAAAAAAAGAAAAAAAAAAAAAATATATATATATATATATATATATATATATATATATACATATATATATATATATATATATATATATATATATATATATATATATATATATATATATATATATATATATATATATATATATATATATATATATATATGTATATATATATATATATATATATATATATATATATATATATATATATATATATATATATATATATATATATATATATATATATATATATATATATATATATATATATATATATATATATATATATATATATATATTCTTGATACCTTCCACAGAGCATCTCTATCAACTCTATCATATGCCTTCTCCATATATATATATATATGGTAGAATTGTGCACAATCCTAAACTAAGAATAGATAAAAATTAGTCAGTGCTGAATGTTACTCTAAGGCAATGATCATATTCACAGTCACAATATAAGAACTACCAATACACTACATATGAAAATATTACTGCAATGGCTACAACAATCACAAAAAACACAGTTGATGGTAACTATATGCACACATGATCTAAAAGATGAACAGGGGTAAAATGAAAACTTTACAATAACTGATACTCCTCTAATTAGAGATGATTCACAAGAACCTCCTAGCGGTGAAATGAAATGAAAAAAAGATTGATAAAAAAAAGAGAGCAGACTTGGTTTACAGTGAAATATCACCGAATATGAGGAGAAACTTTTTCAGTATATCAGGCGATATGAACAATTTATTTGACATGAGATGAAAAAGCTTTTTAAAATGAAAAGAAACAGCTTATGAGTGTGTGCAACAGAAGTCTGAGAAAAATAGTAAGGAGTGAAAGAGTTTACAAGAAGCTTTTTACGTGTTAAAAGAGAATTTATCTATGAGGAATGTTATCTTTGTGAGTCATAAGTGAAGAAAATCTAAGCAGCCTTTACAAGAGTTTCATGGACTAAACCTTAATACTCTCAGGTATAGGTCAAGACAAGTGTGTCAATATGTCTTATTAAACTGATCAGTGTCTTGATATCAACCTGACATCACTTGATGTGGCCAATCATAATGGCAAATAAATTCTGCAGGGTGTCTGCAAAGTCACTCCTTGTGCCTTAAGTAAAGAGATATACAACTAATCTTTCACTGTTTATAATCCTAACCATTGCCATTTATGTTACAGGTAAACAGGAAAATTACGCAAGCAAAATGAGCAAAAATCACAACATAATAAGAGGTATAGCAATCTGTCATTCAAATTCAAATATGGAGAGCCATCCACGGCAGAAATGCAGACCTTAACCCGAAAACCCTCACAAACTGTCTACCTTGTTAACCCACTATCTATGGTTGCCTACAGAACCAATTTCTTTGGACTTTGCTCATACGTTACCCTTACAGCAGTCATAGTCTCTTCTGAATGCATTATCAGTGAGTTTACAATTTGATTTCAATCCATTACAGAATCCATATTATAAATATAATGTTGCAATTTTTTATGATTACTGGGTCAAAGACTTTACATCTCCCACGAATGGCTCCCCATCATTTTTGAATTCATAGAAACAATAGCCATACTTCCCATTACGATGCAATCCTTGCCCGATCTACATCACTTAATTTTTCAGCTGTTGTTTGTCTGCAACATAACAGTAAGTGTTAGGATTTTAAACAATAAACAGTTTCAACATCTTAAACTAAGGTGTAATGTGAATTTCAAAATAAGGAGCAACTTCGCAGATACCCTGTAGGTCTGTTAAATCAAGCAATTACTTAGTCTATTACTTAGCATACAGTATTCTCTTTTCAACATTCTACTAAGGAGTGAATCTATCATACTGTCTATAAGCTTTATCTACATGCATATCAGATTGTCTCTGATCATCAGTAGAATATCAAAAATCCATGCTTTCAAAATCCCTATCTCCAAAAATCCATGGCCCAGTGCATAATTGGCCAATGTTTACAGTATACTATATATATATATATATATATATATATATATATATATATATATATATATATATATATATATATATATATATATATATATATATATATATATATATATATATATATATATATATATATATATATACATATATATATATATATATATATATATATATATATATATATATATATATATATATATATATATATATATATATATATATATATATATATATATATATATATATATATCACCTCCCCATTTACGCCCTTCACTGAAGGAGATGGAATGAGTATTTTGAAGGTTTGTTGAATGTGTCTGATGACAGAGTGGCAGATATAGGGTGTTTTGGTCGAGGTGGTGTGCAAAGTGAGAGGGTTAGGGAAAATGATTTGGTAAACAGAGAAGAGGTAGTGGGAGCTTTGCGGAGGATGAAAGCCGGCAAGGCAGCAGGTTTGGATGGTATTGCAGTGGAATTTATTAAAAAAGGGGGTGACTGTATTGTTGACTGGTTGGTAAGGTTATTTAATGTATGTATGACTCATGGTGAGGTGCCTGAGGATTGGCGGAATGCTTGCATAGTGCCATTGTACAAAGGCAAAGGGAATAAGAGTGAGTGCTCAAATTACAGAGGTATAAGTTTGTTGAGTATTCCTGGTAAATTATATGGGAGGGTATTGATTGAGAGGGTGAAGGCATGTACAGAGCATCAGATTGGGGAAGAGCAGTGCGGTTTCAGAAGTGGTAGAGGATGTGTGGATCAGGTGTTTGCTTTGAAGAATGTATGTGAGAAATACTTAGAAAAGCAAATGGATTTGTATGTAGCATTTATGGATCTGGAGAAGGCATATGATAGAGTTGATAGAGATGCTCTGTGGAAGGTATTAAGAATATATGGTGTGGGAGGCAAGTTGTTAGAAGCAGTGAAAAGTTTTTATCGAGGATGTAAGGCATGTGTACGTGTAGGAAGAGAGGAAAGTGATTGGTTCTCAGTGAATGTAGGTTTGCGGCAGGGGTGTGTGATGTCTCCATGGTTGTTTAATTTGTTTATGGATGGGGTTGTAAGGGAGGTAAATGCAAGAGTCCTGGAAAGAGGGGCAAGTATGAAGTCTGTTGTGGTTGAGAGAGCTTGGGAAGTGAGTCAGTTGTTGTTCGCTGATGATACAGCGCTGGTGGCTGATTCATGTGAGAAACTGCAGAAGCTGGTGACTGAGTTTGGTAAAGTGTGTGGAAGAAGAAAGTTAAGAGTAAATGTGAATAAGAGCAAGGTTATTAGGTACAGTAGGGTTGAGGGTCAAGTCAATTGGGAGGTGAGTTTGAATGGAGAAAAACTGGAGGAAGTGAAGTGTTTTAGATATCTGGGAGTGGATCTGTCAGCGGATGGAACCATGGAAGCGGAAGTGGATCATAGGGTGGGGGAGGGGGCGAAAATTTTGGGAGCCTTGAAAAATGTGTGGAAGTCGAGAACATTATCTCGGAAAGCAAAAATGGGTATGTTTGAAGGAATAGTGGTTCCAACAATGTTGTATGGTTGCGAGGCGTGGGCTATGGATAGAGTTGTGCGCAGGAGGATGGATGTGCTGGAAATGAGATGTTTGAGGACAATGTGTGGTGTGAGGTGGTTTGATCGAGTAAGTAACGTAAGGGTAAGAGAGATGTGTGGAAATAAAAAGAGCGTGGTTGAGAGAGCAGAAGAGGGTGTTTTGAAATGGTTTGGGCACATGGAGAGAATGAGTGAGGAAAGATTGACCAAGAGGATATATGTGTCGGAGGTGGAGGGAACGAGGAGAAGAGGGAGACCAAATCGGAGGTGGAAAGATGGAGTGAAAAAGATTTTGTGTGATCGGGGCCTGAACATGCAGGAGGGTGAAAGGAGGGCAAGGAATAGAGTGAATTGGAGCGATGTGGTATACAGGGGTTGACGTGCTGTCAGTGGATTGAATCAAGGGCATGTGAAGCGTCTGGGGTAAACCATGGAAAGCTGTGTAGGTATGTATATTTGCGTGTGTGGACGTGTGTATGTACGTGTGTATGGGGGTTGGGCCATTTCTTTCGTCTGTTTCCTCGCGCTACCTCGCAAACGCGGGAGACAGCGACAAAGTATAAAAAAAAAAAAAAAAAAAAAAAAAATATATATATATATATATATATATATATATATATATATATATATATATATATATATATATATATATATATATATATATATATAGATGTATATATATATATATATATATATATATATATATATATATATATATATATATATATATATATATATATATATATATATATATTTTTTTTTTTTTTTTGCTTTGTCGCTGTCTCCCGCGTTTGCGAGGCAGCGCAAGGAAACAGACGAAAGATATGGCCCAACCCACCCCCATACACATGTATATACATACGTCCACACACGCAAAATATACATACCTACACACCTTTCCATGGTTTACCCCAGACGCTTCACATAACTTGATTCAATCCACTGACAGCACGTCAACCCCGGTATACCACATCGCTCCAATTCACTCTATTCCTTGCCCTCCTTTTACCCTCCTGCATGTTCAGGCCCCGATCACACAAAATCTTTTTCACTCCATCTTTCCACATCCAATTTGGTCTCCCTCTTCTCCTCGTTCCCTCCACCTCCGACACATATATCCTCTTGGTCAATCTTTCCTCACTCATTCTCTCCAAGTGACCAAACCATTTCAAAACACCCTCTTCTGCTCTCTCAACCACGCTCTTTTTATTTCCACACATCTCTCTTACCCTTACGTTACTTACTCGATCAAACCACCTCACACCACACATTGTCCTCAAACTTCTCATTTCCAGCACATCCCTCCTCCTGCGCACAACTCTATCCATAGTCCACGCCTCGCAACCATACAACATTGTTGGAACCACTATTCCTTCAAACATACCCATTTTTGCTTTCCGAGATAATGTTCTCGACTTCCACACATTCTTCAAGGCTCCCAGAATTTTCGCCCCCTCCCCCACCCTATGATCCACTTCAGCTTCCATGGTTCCATCCGCTGCCAAATCCACTAACAAATATCTAAAACACTTCACTTCCTCCAGTTTTTCTCCATTCAAACTCACCTCCCAATTGAATTGACCTTCAACCCTACTGTACCTAATAACCTTGCTCTTATTCACATTTACTCTTAACTTTCTTCTTTCACATACTTTACCAAACTCAGTCACCAGCTTCTGCAGTTTCTCACATGAATCAGCCACCAGCGCTGTATCATCAGAGAACAACAACTGACTCACTTCCCAAGCTCTCTCATCCCCAACAGACTTCATACTCGCCCATCTTTCCAAAACTCTTGCATTCACCTCCCTAACAACCCCATCCATAAATAGATTAAACAACCATGGAGACATTACACACCCCTGCCGCAAACCTACATTCACTGAGAACCAATCACTTTCCTTTCTTCCTACACGTACACATGCCTTACATCCTCGATAAAAACTTTTCACTGCTTCTAACAACTTGCCTCCCACACCATATATTCTTAATACCTTCCACAGAGCATCTCTATCAACTCTATCATATGCCTTCTCCAGATCCATAAATGCTACATACAAATCCATTTGCTTTTCTAAGTATTTCTCACATACATTCTTCAAAGCAAACACCTGATCCACACATCCTCTACCACTTCTGAAACCACACTGCTCTTCCCCAATCTGATGCTCTGTACATGCCTTCATCCTCTCAATCAATACCCTCCCATATAATTTACCAGGAACACTCAACAAACTTATACCTCTGTAATTTGAGCACTCACTCTTATCCCATTTGCCTTTGTACAATGGTACTATGCACGCATTCCGCCAATCCTCAGGCACCTCACCATGAGTCATACATACATTAAATAACCTTACCAACCAGTCAACAATACAGTCACCCCCTTTTTTAATAAATTCCACTGCAATACCATCCAAACCTGCTGCCTTGCCGGCTTTCATCTTCCGCAAAGCTTTTACTACCTCTTCTCTCTTTGCCAACTCATTTTCCCTAACCCTCGCACTTTGCACACCACCTCGACCAAAACTCCCTATATCTGCCACTCTATCATCAAACACATTCAACAAACCTTCAAATTACTCACTCCATCTCCTTCTCACATCACCACTACTTGTTATCACCTCCCCATTTGCGCCCTTCACTGAAGTTCCCATTTGCTCCCTTGTCTTACGCACTTTATTTACCTCCTTCCAGAACATCTTTTTATTCTCCCTAAAATTTAATGATACTCTCTCACCCCAACTCTCATTTGCCCTTTTTTTTCACCTCTTGCACCTTTCTCTTGACCTCCTGTCTCTTTCTTTTATACGTCTCCCACTCAATTTCATTTTTTCCCTGCAAAAATCGTCCAAATGCCTCTCTCTTCTCTTTCACTAATACTCTTACTTCTTCATCCCACCACTCACTACCCTTTCTAATCAACCCACCTCCCACTCTTCTCAGGCAACAAGCATCTTTTGCACAATCCATCACTGATTCCCTAAATACATCCCATTCCTCCCCCACTCCCCTTACTTCCATTGTTCTCACCTTTTTCCATTCTGTACTCAGTCTCTCCTGGTACTTCCTCACACAAGTCTCCTTCCCAAGCTCAATTACTCTCACCACCCTCTTCACCCCAACATTTACTCTTCTTTTCTGAAAACCCATACAAATCTTCACCTTAGCCTCCACAAGATAATGATCAGACATCCCTCTAGTTGCACCTCTCAGCACATTAACATCCAAAAGTCTCTCTTTCGCGCGCCTGTCAATGAACACGTAATCCAATAACGCTCTCTGGCCATCTCTCCTACTTACATAAGTATACTTATGTATATCTCGCTTTTTGAACCAGGTATTCCTAATAACGTGTCCTTTTTCAGCACATAAATCTACAAGCTCTTCACCATTTCCATTTACAACACTGAACACCCCATGTATACCAATTATTCCCTCAACTGCCACATTACTCACCTTTGCATTCAAATCACCCAACACTATAACCCGGTCTCATGCATCAAAACCACTAACACACTAACACTCATTCAGCTGCTCCCAAAACACTTGCCTCTCATGATCTTTCTTCTCATGCCCAGGTGCATATGCACCAATAATCACACATCTCTCTCCATCAACTTTCAGTTTTACCCATATTAATCGAGAATTTACTTTCTTACATTCTATCACATACTTCCACAACTCCTGTTTCAGGAGTACTGCTACTCCTTCCCTTGCTCTTGTCCTCTCACTATATATATATATATATATATATATATATATATATATATATATATATATATATATATATATATATATATATATATATATATATATATATATATATATATATATATATATACATATATATATATATATATATATATATATATATATATATATATATATATATATATATATATATATATATATATATATATATATATATATATATATTATTTATTTTTATTTATTATACTTTGTCGCTGTCTCCCGCTTTTGCGAGGTAGCGCAAGGAAACAGACGAAAGAAATGGCCCAACCCCCCCCCCATACACATGTATATACATACGTCCACACACGCAAATATACATACCTACACAGCTTTCCATGGTTTACCCCAGACGCCTCACATGCCCTGATTCAATCCAATGACAGCACGTCAACCCAGGTATACCACATCGCTCCAATTCACTCTATTCCTTGCCCTCCTTTCACCCTCCTGCATGTTCAGGCCCCGATCACAAAAAATCTTTTTCACTCCATCTTTCCACCTCCAATTTGGTCTCCCTCTTCTCCTTGTTCCCTCCACCTCCGACACATATATCCTCTTGGTCAATCTTTCCTCACTCATCCTCTCCATGTGCCCAAACCACTTCAAAACAACCTCTTCTGCTCTCTCAACCACGCTCTTTTTATTTCCACACATCTCTCTTACCCTTACGTTACTCACTCGATCAAACCACCTCACACCACACATTGTCCTCAAACATCTCATTTCCAGCACATCCATCCTCCTGCGCACAACTCTATCCATAGACCACGCCTCGCAACCATACAACATTGTTGGAACCACTATTCCTTCAAACATACCCATTTCTGCTTTCCGAGATAATGTTCTCGACTTCCACCCATTCTTCAAGGCCCCCAGGATTTTCGCCCCCTCCCCCACCCAATGATCCACTTCCGCTTCCATGGTTCCATCCGCTGCCAGATCCACTCCCAGATATCTAAAACACTTCACTTCCTCCAGTTTTTCTCCATTCAAACTCACCTCCCAATTGACTTGACCCTCAATCCCTACTGTATCTAATAACCTTGCTCTTATTCACATTTACTCTTAACTTTCTTCTTCCACACACTTTTCCAAACTCAGTCACCAGCTTCTGCAGTTTCTCACATGAATCAGCCACCAGCGCTGTATCATCAGCGAACAACAACTGACTCACTTCCCAAGCTCTCTCATCCCCAACAGACTTCATACTTGCCCCTCTTTCCAAAACTCTTGCATTTACCTCCCTAACAACCCCATCCATAAACAAATTAAACAACCATGGAGACATCACACACCCCTGCCGCAAACCTACATTCACT
The DNA here is from genome assembly GCF_036320965.1 of Panulirus ornatus. Classification (NCBI taxonomy): domain Eukaryota; kingdom Metazoa; phylum Arthropoda; class Malacostraca; order Decapoda; family Palinuridae; genus Panulirus; species Panulirus ornatus. Next base: position 4,079,155 of record NC_092225.1, read on the forward strand.
GAGAACCAATCACTTTCCTCTCTTCCTACACGTACACATGCCTTACATCCTCGATAAAAACTTTTCACTGCTTCTAACAACTTTCCTCCCACACCATATATTCTTGATACCTTCCACAGAGCATCTCTATCAACTCTATCGTATGCCTTCTCCATATATATATATATATGGTAGAATTGTGCACAATCCTAAACTAAGAATAGATAAAAATTAGTCAGTGCTGAATGTTACATTAAGGCAATGATCATATTCACAGTCACAATATAAGAACTACCAATACACTACATATGAAAATATTACTGCAATGGCTACAACAATCACAAAAAACACAGTTGATGGTAACTATATGCACACATGATCTAAAAGATGAACAGGGGTAAAATGAAAACTTTACAATAACTGATACTCCTCTAATTAGAGATGATTCACAAGAATCTCCTAGCGGTGAAATGAAATGAAAAGAAGATTGATAAAAAAAAGAGAGCAGACTTGGTTTACAGTGAAACATCACCGAATATGAGGCGAAACTTTTTCAGTATATCAGGCGATATGAACAATTCATTTGACATGAGATGAAAAAGCTTTTTAAAATGAAAAGAAACAGCTTATGAGTGTGTGCAACAGAAGTCTGAGAAAAATAGTAAGGAGTGAAAGAGTTTACAAGAAGCTTTTTACGTGTTAAAAGAGAATTTATCTATGAGGAATGTTATCTTTGTGAGTCATAAGTGAAGAAAATCTAAGCAGCCTTTACAAGAGTTTCATGGACTAAACCTTAATACTCTCAGGTATAGGTCAAGACAAGTGTGTCAATATGTCTTATTAAACTGATCAGTGTCTTGATATCAACCTGACATCACTTGATGTGGCCAATCATAATGGCAAATAAATTCTGCAGGGTGTCTGCAAAGTCACTCCTTGTGCCTTAAGTAAAGAGATATACAACTAATCTTTCACTGTTTATAATCCTAACCATTGCCATTTATGTTACAGGTAAACAGGAAAATTACGCAAGCAAAATGAGCAAAAATCACAACATAATAAGAGGTATAGCAATCTGTCATTCAAATTCAAATATGGAGAGCCATCCACGGCAGAAATGCAGACCTTAACCCGAAAACCCTCACAAACTGTCTACCTTGTTAACCCACTATCTATGGTTGCCTACAGAACCAATTTCTTTGGACTTTGCTCATACGTTACCCTTACAGCAGTCATAGTCTCTTCTGAATGCATTATCAGTGAGTTTACAATTTGATTTCAATCCATTACAGAATCCATATTATAAATATAATGTTGCAATTTTTTATGATTACTGGGTCAAAGACTTTACATCTCCCACGAATGGCTCCCCATCATCTTTGAATTCATAGAAACAATAGCCATACTTCCCATTACGATGCAATCCTTGCCCGATCTACATCACTTAATTTTTCAGCTGTTGTTTGTCTGCAACATAACAGTAAGTGTTAGGATTTTAAACAATAAACAGTTTCAACATCTTAAACTAAGGTGTAATGTGAATTTCAAAATAAGGAGCAACTTCGCAGATACCCTGTAGGTCTGTTAAATCAAGCAATTACTCAGTCTATTACTTAGCATACAGTATTCTCTTTTCAACATTCTACTAAGGAGTGAATCTATCATACTGTCTATAAGCTTTATCTACATGCATATCAGATTGTCTCTGATCATCAGTAGAATATCAAAAATCCATGCTTTCAAAATCCTTATCTCCAAAAATCCATGGCCCACTGCATAATTGGCCAATGTTTACAGTATACTATATATATATATATATATTTATATATATATATATATATATATATATATATATATATATATATATATATATATATATATATATATGTATATATATATATATATATATATATATATATATATATATATATATATATATATATATATATATATATATATTTTTTTTTTTTTTTTTATTATACTTTGTCGCTGTCTCCCGCGTTTGCGAGGTAGCGCAAGGAAACAGACGAAAGAAATGGCCCAACCTCCCCCCATACACATGTATATACATACGTCCACACACGCAAACATACATACCTACATAGCTTTCCATGGTTTACCCCAGACGCTTCACATGCCTTGATTTAATCCACTGACAGCACGTCAACCCCGGTATACCACATCGCTCCAATTCATTCTATTTCTTGCCCTCCTTTCACCCTCCTGCATGTTCAGGCCCCGATCACACAAAATCTTTTTCACTCCATCTTTCCACCTCCAATTTGGTCTCCCTCTTCTCCTCGTTCCCTCCACCTCCGACACATATATCCTCTTGGTCAGTCATTTCCTCACTCATTCTCTCCATGTGCCCAAACCACTTCAAAACACCCTCTTCTGCTCTCTCAACCACATTCTTTTTATTTCCACACATCTCTCTTACCCTTACGTTACTCACTCGATCAAACCACCTCACACCACACATTGTCCTCAAACATCTCATTTCCAGCACATCCATCCTCCTGCGCACAACTCTATCCATAGCCCACGCCTCGCAACCATACAACATTGTTGGAACCACTATTCCTTCAAACATACCCATTTTTGCTTTCCGAGATAATGTTCTCGACTTCCACGCATTTTTCAAGGCCCCCAGAATTTTCGCCCCCTCCCCCAGCCTATGATCCACTTCCGCTTCCATGGTTCCATCCGCTGCCAGATCCACTCCCAGATATCTAAACCACTTCACTTCCTCCAGTTTTTCTCCATTCAAACTCACCTCCCAATTGACTTGACCCTCAACCCTACTGTACCTAATGACCTTCCTCTTATTCACATTTACTCTTAACTTTCTTCTTCCACACACTTTACCAAACTCAGTCACCAACTTCTGCAGTTTCTCACATGAATCAGCCACCAGCGCTGTATCATCAGCGAACAACTGACACTTCCCAAGCTCTCTCATCCCGAACAGACTTCATACTTGCCCCTCTTTCCAAAACTCTTGCATTTACCTCCCTAACAACCCCATCCATAAACAATATATATATATATAAATATATATATATATATATATATATATATATTTTTCTTTTTTTTCTTTTTCTGCTTTGTCGCTGTCTCCCGCATTTGCGAGGTAGCGCAAGGAAACAGACGAAAGAAATGGCCCAACCCACCCCCATACATATGTATATACATACGTCCATACACGCAAATATACATACCTACACAGCTTTCCATTGTTTACACCAGACGCTTCACATGCCCTGATTCAATCCACTGACAGCACATCAACCCCGGTATACCACATCGATCCAATTCACTCTATTTCTTGCCCTCCTTTCACCCTCCTGCATGTTCAGACCCCGATCACACAAAATCTTTTTCACTCCATCTTTCCACCTCCAATTTGGTCTCCCACTTCTCCTCGTTCCCTCCACCTCCGACACATAAATCCTCTTGGTCAATCTTTCCTCACTCATTCTCTCCATGTGCCCAACCCATTTCAAAACACCCTTTTCTGCTCTCTCAACCACTTTCTTTTTATTTCAACACGTGTCTCTTACCCTTACGTTACTTACTCGATCAAACCACCTCACACAACATATTGTCCTCAAACATCTCATTTCCAGCACATCTATCCTCCTGCGCACAACTCTATCCATAGCCCACGCCTCGCAACCATACAACATTGTTGGAACCACTATTCCTTCAAACATACCCATTTTTGCTTTCCGAGATAATGTTCTCGACTTCCACACTTTCTTCAAGGCTCCCAGAATTTTCGCCCCCTCCCCCACCCTATGATCCACTTCCGCTTCCATGGTTCCATCAGCTGCCAGATCCACTCCCAGATATCTAAAACACTTTACTTCTTCCAGTTTTTCTCTATTCAAACTTACCTCCCAATTGACTTGACCCTCAACCGTACTGTACCTAATAACCTTGCTCTTATTCACATTTACTCTTAACTTTCTTCTTTCAAACACTTTACCAAACTCAGTCACCAGCTTCTGCAGTTTCTCACATGAATCAGCCACCAGCGCTGTATCATCAGCGAACAACAACTGGCTCACTTCCCAAGCTCTCTCATCCCCAACAGACTTCATACTTGCCCCTCTTTCCAAAACTCTTGCATTTACCTCCCTAACAACCCCATCCATAAACAACTTAAACAACCATGGATACATCACACACCCCTGCCGCAAACCTACATTCACTGAGAACCAATCACTTTCCTCTCTTCCTACACGTACACATGCCTTACATCCTCGATAAAAACTTTTCACTGCTTCTAACAACTTGCCTCCCACACCATATAGTCTTAATACCTTCCACAGAGCATCTCTATCAACTCTATCATATGCCTTCTCCAGATCCATAAATGCTACATACAAATCCATTTGCTTTTGTAAGTATTTCTCACATACATTCTTCAAAGCAAACACCTGATCCACACATCCTCTATCACCATACATATATATATATATATATATATATATATATATATATATATATATATATATATATATATATATATATATATATATATATATATATATATATATATATATATATATATATATATATATATATATATATATATATATATATATATATATATATTTCTTTTTTTTTTTATACTTCGTCGCTGTCTCCCGCGTTTGCGAGGTAGCGCAAGGAAACAAACGAAAGAAATGGCCCAACCCCCCCATACACATGTATATACATACGTCCACACACGCAAATATACATACCTACACAGCTTTCCATGGTTTACCCCAGACGCTTAACATGCCTTGATTCAATCCACTGACAGCACGTCAACCCCGGTATACCACATCGCTCCAATTCACTCTATTCCTTGCCCTCCTTTCACCCTCCTGCATGTTCAGGCCCCGATCACACAAAATCTTTTTCACTCCATCTTTCCACCTCCAATTTGGTCTCCCTCTTCTCCTTGCTCCCTCCACCTCCGACACATATATCCTCTTGGTCAATCTTTCCTCACTCATCCTCTCCATGTGCCCAAACCGCTTCAAAACACCCTCTTCTGCTCTCTCAACCACGCTCTTTTTATTTCCACACATCTCTCTTACCCTTACGTTACTCACTCGATCAAACCACCTCACACCACACATTGTCCTCAAACATCTCATTTCCAGCACATCCATCCTCCTGAGCACAACTCTATCCATAGCCCACGCCTCGCAACCATACAACATTGTTGGAACCACTATTCCTTCAAACATACCCATTTTTGCTTTCCGAGATAATGTTCTCGACTTCCACACATTCTTCAAGGCCCCCAGAATTTTCGCCCCCTCCCCCACCCTATGATCCACTTCCGCTTCCATGGTTCCATCCGCTGCCAGATCCACTCCCAGATATCTAAAACACTTCACTTCTTCCAGTTTTTCTCCATTCAAACTCACCTCCCAATTGACTTGACCCTCAACCCTACTGTACCTAATAACCTTGCTCTTATTCACATTTACTCTTAACTTTCTTCTTCCACACACTTTTCCAAACTCAGTCACCAGCTTCTGCAGTTTCTCACATGAATCAGCCACCAGCGCTGTATCATCAGCGAACAACAACTGACTCACTTCCCAAGCTCTCTCATCCCCAACAGACTTCATACTTGCCCCTCTTTCCAAAACTCTTGCATTTACCTCCCTAACAACCCCATCCATAAACAAATTAAACAACCATGGAGACATCACACACCCCTATATATATATATATATATATATATATATATATATATATATATATATATATATATATATATATATCATCCCTGGGGATAGGGGAGAAAGACTTCTTCCCACGCATTCCTCACGTGTCGTAGAAGGCGACTAAAGGGGACGGGAGCGCGGTGCCAGAAACCCTCCCCTCCTTGTATTTTAACTTTTTAAAAGGGGAAACAGAAGGAATCACGCGAGGAGTGCTCATCCTCCTCGAACGCTCAGATTGGGGTGTCTAAATGTGTGTAGATGTGGGCAAAATGAGAAAAAAGGAGAGATAGATAGCATGTTTGAGGAAAGGAACCTGGATATTTTGGCTCAGAGTGAAACGAGGCTCAAGGGTATATATTTGTCGCAAGCGCAGGAAACAAAAAGACCAAACTATCCCTGCGGATAGGGGAGAAAGAATACTTTCCACGCATTCCTCACGTATCGTAGAAGGCGACTAAAGGGGACGGGAGCGGGGGGCCAGAAACCCTCTCCTCCTTGAATTTGAACTTTCTAAAACAGGAAACAGAAGGAGTCACGCGGGGAGTGCTCATCCTCCTCGAAGGAACAGATTGAGGTGTCTAAATGTGTGTGGATGTAACCAAGATGAGAAAAAAGGAGAGATAGGTAGTATGTTTGAGGAAAGGAGCCTGGATGTTTAGGCTCTGAGTGAAACGAAGCTTAAGGGTAAAAGGGAAGATTGGTTTGGTAATATCTTGGGAGTAAAGTAAGGGTTAGTGAGAGGACAAGAGCAATGGAAGGAGTAGAACTATTCCTGAAACAGGAGTTGTGGGAGTATGTGATAGAGTGTAAGAAAGTAAATTCTACATTGATATGGGTAAAACTGAAAGTTGATGGAGAGAGATGGGTGATTATTGGTGCATATACACCTGGGCATGAGAAGAAAGATCATGAAAGGCAAGTGTTTTGGGAGCAACTCAATAATTGTGTTAGTGGTTTTGATGCACAAGACCGGGTTATAGTGATGGGTGATTTGAATGCAAAGGTGAGTAATGTGGCAGTAGAGGGAATAATTGGTATATATGAGGTGTTCAGTGTTGTAAATGGAAATCGTGAAATGCTTGTAGATTTATGTGCTGAAAAAGGACACGTTATTAGGAATACCTGGTTCAAAAAGCAAGAAATACATAAGTATACGTATATAAGTAGGAGAGATGGCAAGAGAGTGTTATTGGATTACGTGCTAATTGATAGGTGCGTGAAAGAGAGACTTTTGGATGTTAATGTGCTGAGAGGTGCAACTGGAGGGATGTCTCATCATTATCTTGTGGAGGCGAAGGTGAAGATTTGTAGGGGTTTTCAGAAAAGAAGAGAGAATGTTGGGGTGAAGGGAGTGGTGAAAGTAAGTGAGCTTGGGAAGGAGACGTGTGAGGAAGTACCAGGAGAGACTGAGTACAGAATAGAAAAAGGTGAGAACAAATGAGTAGGGGGATGGTGGGGGAGGAATGGGATGTATTTAGGGAAGCAGTAATGGTTTGCGCAGAAGATGTTTGTGGCATGAGAAGCGTGGAAGGTGGGTTAATTTGAAAGGGTAGTGAGTGGTGGGATGAAGAAGTAAGATTATTAGTGAAAGAGAAGAGAGAGGTATTTGGACGATTTTTGCAGGGTAATAATGCAAATGAGTAGGAGATGTATAAAAGAAAGAGGTAGGAGGTCAAGAGAAAGGTGCAAGAGGTGAAAAAGAGGGCAGATGAGAGTTGGGGTGAGAGAGTATCATTAAATTTTATGGAAAATAAAAAGATGTTTTGGAAGGAGGTAAATAAAGTTCGTAAGACAAGGGAGCAAATGGGAACTTCAGTGAAGAGGTGATAACAAGTAGTGGTGATGTGAGAAGGAGATGGAGTGAGTATTTTGAAGGTTTGTTAAATGTGTTTGATCATAGAGTGGCAGATATAGGGTGCTTTGGTCTTGGTGGTGTGCAAAGTGCGAGGGTTATGGAAAATGATTTGGTAAACAGAGAAGAGGTAGTAAAATCTTTGCGGAAGATGAAATCCGGCAAGGCAGTAGGTTTGGATGGTATTGCAGTGGAACGTAATAAAAAAGGGGGTGACTGTATTGTTGACTGGTTGGTTAGGTTATTTAATGTATGTATGATTCATAGTGGGGTGCCTAAAGATTGGCGGAATGCTTGCATAGTGCCATTGTTCAAAGGCAAAGGGGATAAGAATGAGTGCTCAAATTACAGAGGTATAGGTTTGTTGAGTATTCCTGGTAAATTATATGGGAGGGTGAAGGCATGTACAGAGCATGAGATTGGGGTAGAGAAGTTTCAGAAGTGGCAGAGGATGTGTGGATCAGGTGTTTGCTTTGAAGAATGTATGTGAGAAATACTTAGAAAAGCAAATGGATTTGTATGTAGCATTTATGGATCTGGAGAAGGCATATGATAGATTTGATAGAGATGCTCTGTGGAAGGTACTAAGAATATACGGTGTGGGAGGCAAGTTGTTAGAAGCAGTTAAAAGTTTTTATCGAGGATGTAAGGCATGTGTACGTGTAGGAATTGAGGAAAGTGATTGGTTCTCAGTGAATGTAGGTTTGCGGCAGTAGGGTGTGATATCTCCATGGTTGTTTAAGTTGTTTATGGATGGGGTTGTTAGGGAGATGAATGCAAGAGTTTTGGAAAGCGGGGCAAGTATGCAGTCTGTTGGGGATGAGAGAGCTTGGGAAGTGAGTCAGTTGTTGTTCGCTGATGATACAGCGCTGGTGGCTGATTCATGTGAGAAACTGCAGAAGCTGGTGACTGAGTTTGGTAAAGTGTGTGAAAGACGAAAGCTTAGAGTAAATGTGAATAAGAGCAAGGTTATTAGGTACAGTAGGGTTGAGGGTCAAGTCAACTGGGAGGTAAGTTTGAATGGAGAAAAACTGGAGGAAGTAAAGTGTTTTAGATATCTGGGAGTGGATCTCGCAGCGGATGGTACCATGGAAGCGGTGAATCATAGGGTTGGGGAGGGGGCGAAAATCCTGGGAGTCTTGAAGAATGTGTGGAAGTGGAGAACATTATCTCGGAAAGCAAAAATGGGTATGTTTGAAGGAATAGTGGTTCCAACAATGTTTTGTGGTTGCGAGGCGTGGGCTATGGATAGAGTTGTGCGCAGGAGGGTAAATGTGCTGGAAATGAGATGTTTGAGGACAATGTTTGGTGTAAGGTGGTTTGATCGAGTAAGGAATGTAAGGGTGAGAGAGATGTGGTGATGTGTTTTTTTTTTTTTCCAAAAGAAGGAACAGAGAATAGGGCCAGGTTAGGATATTCCCTCAAAGACCCAGTCCTCTGTTCTTAACGCTACCTCGCTATCGCGGGAAATGGCAAATAGTATGAAAAAAAGATATATATATATATATATATATATATATATATATATATATATATATATATATATATATATATATATATATATACATATATATATATATATATATATAGATATGTATATATATATTTTGCTTAGTCGCTGCCTACCGCGTTAGCGAAGTAGCGCAAGGAAACTGACAAAAGAATGGCCCAACTCACACACATACACATGTATATACATACACGTCGACGCACGCAAACGTACTACCTATACATCTGAACGTATACATATATATATATATATATATATATATATATATATATATATATATATATATATATATATATATATATATATATATATATATATATATATATTTGTTTATGGATGGGGTTGTTAGGAAGGTAAATGCAAGAGTTTTGGAAAGAGGGGCAAGTATGAAGTCTGTTGGGGATGAGAGAGCTTGGGAAGTGAGTCAGTTGTTGTTCGCTGATGATACAGCGCTGGTGGCTGATTCATGTGAGAAACTGCAGAAGCTGGTGACTGAGTTTGGTAAAGTGTGTGGAAGAAGAAAGTTAAGAGTAAATGTGAATAAGAGCAAGGTTATTAGGTACAGTAGGGTTGAGGGTCAAGTCAATTGGGAGGTGAGTTTGAATGGAGAAAAACTGGAGGAAGTGAAGTGTTTTAGATATCTGGGAGTGGATCTGGCAGCGGATGGAACCATGGAAGCGGAAGTGGATCATAGGGTGGGGGAGGGGGCGAAAATTCTGGGGGCCTTGAAGAATGTGTGGAAGTCGAGAACATTATCTCGGAAAGCAAAAATGGGTATGTTTGAAGGAATAGTGGTTCCAACAATGTTGTATGGTTGCGAGGCGTAGGCTATGGATAGAGTTGTGCGCAGGAGGATGGATGTGCTGGAAATGAGATGTTTGAGGACAATATGTGGTGTGAGGTGGTTTGATCGAGTGAGTAACGTAAGGGTAAGAGAGATGTGTGGAAATAAAAAGAGCGTGGTTGAGAGAGCAGAAGAGGGTGTTTTGAAGTGGTTTGGGCACATGGAGAGAATGAGTGAGGAAAGATTGACCAAGAGGATATATGTGTCGGAGGTGGAGGGAACGAGGAGAAGAGGGAGACCAAATTGGAGGTGGAAAGATGGAGTGAAAAAGATTTTGTGTGATCGGGGCCTGAACATGCAGGAGGGTGAAAGGAGGGCAAGGAATAGAGTGAATTGGAGCGATGTGGTATACCGGGGTTGACGTGCTGTCAGTGGATTGAATCAAGGCATGTGAAGCGTCTGGGGTAAACCATGGAAAGCTGTGTAGGTATGTATATTTGCGTTTGTGGACGTATGTATATATATGTGTATGGGGGGGGTGGGCCATTTCTTTCGTCTGTTTCCTTGCGCTACCTCGCAAACGCGGGAGACAGCGACAAAGTATAATAAAAAAGATAAATAATAATATATATATCTATATATATATATATATATATATATATATATATATATATATATATATATATATATATATATATATATATATATATATATATATATATATATATATATATATATATATATATATATATATATATATATGTATATATATATATATATATATATATATATATATATATATATATATATATATATATATATATATATATATATATATATATATATATATATATATATATATATATATATATATATATATATATATATATATATATATATATATATATACATATATATGTATATACAGACATATACATATATAAACTTGTATATAATTCATACTGTCTGCCTTTATTCAATCACATCGCCAAACATGAAATAACGACCTCTCCCCCGCATGTGCGCGAGGTAGCGCTAGGAAAAGACAACAAAGGTCACATTTGTTCACACTCAGTCTCTAGCTGTCCTGTATAATGCACTGAAACCACATCTCCCTTTCCACATGCATGCCCACGGAATCCAGACATTTCACACGCCCTGGTTCAATCCATAGACAGCACGTCGACCCTGGTATAAAACATCATTCCTATTCAATCTATTCCTTGCACGCCTTTAACCCTCCTGCATGTTCAGGTCCCGATCACTCAAAACATTTTTCACTCCATCTTTCCACCTACAATTTTGTCTCCCACTTGTCCTCGTTCCCTCCACCTCTGACACGTATATCCTCTTGGTCAATCTTTCCTCACTCATTTCCTTCATGTGACCAACCCATTTCAAAACACCCTCTTCTGCTCTCTCAACCACACCCTTTTTACTACCACACATCTCTCTTACCATATTATTACTTACTCGATCAAACCACCTCACACCACATATTGTCCTCAAACATCTCATTTCCAGCACATCGACCTTCCTCCGCACAACTCTATCTATAGCCCACATCTCGCAATCATATAACATTGTTGGAACCACAATTCATTCAAATATACCCATTTTTGCTTTACGAGATAATGTTCTCGACTTCCACACATTCACCAACGCTCCCAGAACTTTCTCTCCCTCTCCACCCTATGATTCACTTCAGCTTTCATGGTTTTTTTTCCGCTGCCATATCCACTCACAGATATCTAAAAACTTCACTTGCTCCATTTTTTTCTCCATTCAAAGTTACCTTCCAATTAACTTACCCCTCCACCCTACTCTACCTAATAACCTTGTTGTTATTCACATCTACTCTCAGCTTTCTTCTTTCACACACTTTACCAAAGTCAGTCACCAGCTTCTGCAGCTTCTCACACGAATCAGCCACCAGCGCTTTATCATCAGCGAACAACAACTGACTCACTTCCTAAGCTCTTTCGTGTACAACAGACTGCACACTTGCCCCTTTTTAGAGAACTCTTGCATTGACTTCCCTAACAACCCCATCCATAAACAAGTTAAACAACCATGGAGACATCACACACCCCTGCCGAAAACCAGCATTCACTAAGAACCAATCACTTTCCCCTGTTCCAACACGTCCACATGCCTTACATCCTCCATACAAAGTTTTCACTTCTTCTAACAACCTGCCTCCCGCACAAGATATTCTTAATACCTTCGACAGAATATCTCTATCGTCTCTATCGTATGCCTTCTCCAGATCCATTAATGATACATACAAATCCATTTGCTTTTCTACGTATTTCTCACATATATTCTTTAGAGCAAACACCTGATCCACACATCCTCTGCCATTTCTGAAACACCACACTGCTCTTCCCCAATCTGATGCTCTGTACATTTTTTCACCCTCTTAACCAATATCCTCCCATATAATTTCACAAGATTACTCAACAAACTTATGCCTCTGTAATTTGAGCACTTACTTTTATCCCCTTTGCCTTTGTACAATGGCTATATACAAGCATTCCGCCAATCCTCAGGCACCTCACCATGAGTCATACATACATTAAATAACCTTACCAACCAGTCAAGAATGAGGTCACCCCCTTTTTTAATAAATTCCACTGCAATACCATCCAAACCCATTGCCTTGCTGGCTTTCATCTTCCGCAAAGCTTTTACGACCTCTTCTCTGTTTAACAAATCATTTTCCCTAACCCTCTAAATTTGTACACCACCTAGACCAAAACACAATATATCTGCCACTCTATCATCAAACACATTCAACAAATCTTCAAAATACTCACTCCATCTCCTTCTCACATCACCACTACATGTTATCACCTCCCCATATCCCCCTTCACTAGGGTTCCCATTTGTTCACTTGTCTTACTCACTTTATTTACCTACTTCCAAAATATCTTTTTATTCTCTCTAAAATTTAATGATACTCTCTCGCCCCAACTCTCATTTGCCTTCTTTTTCACCTCTTGCACCTTTCTCTTGACCTCCTGCTTCTTTCTTTTATGCATCTCCCACTCATTTGAGTTATTTCCTTGGAAAAATCCTCCAAATGCCTCACTCTTCTCTTTCATTTATAATCTTACTTCTTCATACCACTACTCACTATCCTTTCTAATCTGCCCACCTCCCACGCTTCCCATGCCACAAGCATCTTTTGCGGAAGCAATCACTACTTCCCTAAATACAACCAATTCCTCCCCCACTCCCCTTACCTCCTTCGTTCTCACCTTTTTCCATTCTGTACTCAGTCTCTCCTGATATTTCTTCACACAAGTCTCCTTCCCAAGCTCACTTACTCTCACCACCATCTTCACCCCAACATTCTCTCGTCTTTTCTGAAAACCTCTACAAATCTTCACCTTCGCCTCCACAAGATAATGATCAGACATCCCTCCAGTTGCACCTCTCAGCACATTAACATCCAAAAGTCTCTCTTTCGCGAGCCTATCAATTAACACGTAATCCGATAATGCTTTCTGGCCATCTCTTCTACTTACATACGTATACTTATGTATATCTCTCTTTTTAAACCCGGTATTCCCAATCACCAGTTCTTTTTCATCACATAAATCTACAAGTTACTCACCATTTCAATTTACAACACTAAACATCCAATGTACACCAACGTATTCCCTCAACTGCCACATTACTCACCTTTGCATTCAAATCACCCATCACTATAACCTGGCCTCGTGCATCAAAGCTACTAACACACTCACTTAGCTGCTACCAAAACACTTGCCCTTCATGATCTTTCTTCTCATGCTCAGGTGCATTAGCACCAAAAATCACCCATCTCTCTCCATCAACTTTCAGTTTTACCCATATCAATCTTGAGTTTACTTTCTTACACTCTATCACATACTCCCACCACTCCTGTTTCAGGAGCAGTGCTACTTCTTACCTTCCTCTTGTCCTCTCACTAACCCCTGACTTTACACCCAAGACATTCCCAAACCATTCTTCCCCTTCAACCTTGAGCTTCGCTACACTCAAAACCAAAATATTCAGGTTCCTTTCCTCAAACATACTACCTATTTCTCCTTTTTTCATTTTCGTTACATCCACTCACAGTTAGACACCCCGATCTGAGCCTCCGAGGAAGATGAGCACTCCCCGCTTGACTCTTCCCCTGTTCACCCTTTTAGAAAGATAACATACAAGGAGGGGATGATTTCTAATGACCCGCTCCGGTCCACTTTAGTCGCCTAGTACGACTCGTAGAAAATGCATGAGAAGTATTCTTTCTCCCCCATCCCCTGGGATATATATATATATACATATATATATATATATATATATATATATATATATATATATATATATATATATATATATATATATATATATATATATATATATATATATATATATATATATATATTTTCCCTGGGGATAGGGGAGAAAGAATACTTCCCACGTATTCCCTGCGTGTCGTAGAAGGCGACTAAAAGGGAAGGGAGCGGGGGGCTGGAAATCCTCCCCTCTCGTTTTTTTTTTTTTAATTTTCCAAAAGAAGGAACAGAGAAGAGGGCCAGGTGAGGATATTCCCTCAAAGGCCCAGTCCTCTGTTCTTAACGCTACCTCGCTATCGCGGGAAATGGCGAATAGTATGAAAAAAAAAAAAATATATATATATATATATATATATATATATATATATATATATATATATATATATATATATATATATATATATATATATATGTATCTAGGATGTAAGGCATGTGTACGTGTAGGAAGAGAGGAAAGTGATTGGTTCTCAGTGAATGTAGGTTTACGGCAGGAGTGTGTGATGTCTCCATGGTTGTTTAATTTGTTAATGGATGGGTTTGTTAGGGAGGTGAATACAAGAGTTTTGGAAAGAGGGGCAAGTATGCAGTCTGTTCTGGATGAGGGAGCTTGGGAAGTGAGTCAGTGGCGATCCAATAACGCTCTCTGGCCATCTCTCCTACTTACATACGTATACTTATGTATATCTCGCTTTTTAAACCAGGTATTCCCAATCACTGGTCCTTTTCAGCACAGAAATCTACAAGCTCTTCACCATTTCCGTTTACAACACTGAACACCCCATGTATACCAATTATTCCCTCAACTGCCACATTACTCACCTTTGCATTCAAATCACTCATCACTATAACCCGGTTTTTTGCATCAAAACCACTAACACTCATTCAGCTGCTCCCAAAACACTTGCCTCTCATGATCTTTCTTCTCATGCCCAGGTGCATATGCACCAATAATCACCCATCTCTCTCTATCAACTTTCAGTTTTACCTATATTAATCGAAAATTTCCTTTCTTACATTCTATTACATACTCCCACAACTCCTGTTTCAGGAGTACTGCTACTCCTTCACTTGATCTTGTCCTCTCACTGAATCCTGACTTTACTCCCAAGACATTCCCAAACCACTCTTCCCCTTTACCCTTGAGCTTCGTTTCACTCACAGCCAAAACATCCAGGTTCCTCTCCTCAAACATACTACCTATCACTCCTTTTTTTCACATCTTGGTTACATCCACACACATTTAGACACCCCAGTCTGAGTCTACGAGGAGGTTGAGCACTCCCCCGTATGACTCATATCTGAGGATTGGTGGAATGCGCGCTTAGTACTATTGTACAAAGGCAAAGGGGATAAGAGTGAGCGCTCAAATTACAGAGGTATAAGTTTGTTGAGTATTTCTGGTAAATTATATGGGAGGGTATTGATTGAGAGGGTGAAGGCATGTACAGAGCATCAGATTGGGGAAGAGCAGTGTGGTTTCAGAAGTGGTAGAGGATGTGTGGATCAGGTGTTTGCTTTGAAGAATACTTAGAAAAGCAAATGGATTTGTATGTAGCATTTATGAATCTGGAGAAGGCATATGATAGAGTTGATAGAGATGCTCTGTGGAAGGTATTAAGAATATATGGTGTGGGAGGCAAGTTGTTAGAAGCAGTGAAAAGTTTTTATCGAGGATGTAAGGCATGTGTACGTGTAGGAAGAGAGGAAAGTGATTGGTTCTCAGTGAATGTAGGTTTGCGGCAGGGGTGTGTGATGTCTCTATGGTTGTTTAATTTGTTTATGGATGGGGTTGTTAGGGAGGTGAATGCAAGAGTTTTGGAAAGAGGGGCAAGTATGAAGTCTGTTGTGGTTGAGAGAGCTTGGGAAGTGAGTCAGTTGTTGTTCGCTGATGATACAGTGCTGGTGGCTGATTCATGTGAGAAACTGCAGAAGCTGGTGACTGAGTTTGGTAAAGTGTGTGAAAGAAGAAAGTTAAGAGTAAATGTGAATAAGAGCAAGGTTATTAGGTACAGTAGGGATGAGGGTCAAGCCAATTGGGGAGGTAAGTTTGAATGGAGAAAAACTGGAGGATGTAAAGTGTTTTAGATATCTTGGAGTGGATCTGGCAGCGGATGGAACCATGGAAGCGGAAGAGAATCATAGGGTTGGGGAGGGGGCGAAAATCCTGGGAGCCTTGATGAATGTGTGGAAGTCGAGAACATTATCTCGGAAAGCAAAAATGGGTAGGTTTGAAGGAAAAGTGGTTCCAACAATTTTGTATGGTTGCGAGGCGTGGGCTATGGGTAGAGTTGTGCGCAGGAGGATGGATGTGCTGGAAATGAGATGTTTGAGGACAATGTGTGGTGTGAGGTGGTTTGATCGAGTAAGTAATGTAAGGGTAAGAGAGATGTGTGGAAATAAAAAGAGCGTGGTTGAGAGAGCAGAAGAGGGTGTTTTGAAATGGTTTGGGCACATGAAGAGAATGAGTGAGGAAAGATTGACCAAGAGGATATAGGTGTCGGAGGTGGAGGGAACGAGAAGTGGGAGACCAAATTGGAGGTGGAAAGATGGTGTGAAAAAGATTTTGTGTGATCGGGGTCTGAACATGCAGGAGGGTGAAAGGAGGGCAAGAAATAGAGTGAATATATATATATATATATATATATATATATATATATATATATATATATATATATATATATATATATATATATATATATATATATATATATATATATATATATATATATATATATATATATATATATATATATATATATATATATATATATATATATATATATATATATATATATATATATATATATATATATATATATATATATATATATATATATATATATATATATATATATATATATATATATATATATATATATATATATATATATATATATATATATATATATATATATATATATATATATATATATATATATATATATATATATATATATATATATATATATATATATATATATATATATATATATATATATATATATATATATATATATATATATATATATATATATATATATATATATATATATATATATATATATATATATATATATATATATATATATATATATATATATATATATATATATATATATATATATATATATATATATATATATATATATATATATATATATATATATATATATATATATATATATATATATATATATATATATATATATATATATATATATATATATATATATATATATATATATATATATATATATATATATATATATATATATATATATATATATATATATATATATATATATATATATATATATATATATATATATATAAATATATTTTTTTTTTGCTTTGTCGCTCTTTCCCGTGTTTGCGAGGTAGCGCAAGGAAACAGACGAAAGAAATGGCCCAACCCAGCCCCATAGACATGTATGTACATACGTCCACACACGCAAATATACATACCTACACAGCTTTCCATGGTTTACCCCAGTCGCTTCACATGCCCTGATTCAATCCACTGACAGCACGTCAACCCCGGTATACCACATCGATCCAATGCACTCTATTCCTTGCCCGCCTTTCACCCTCCTGCATGTTCCGGCCCTGATCACACAAAATCTTTTTCACTGCATCTTTCCACCTCCAATTTGGTCTCCCACTTCTCCTCGTTCCCTCCACCTCCGACACATATATCCTCGTGGTCAATCTTTCCTCACTCATTCTCTCCATGTGCCCAAACCATTTGAAAACACCCTCTTCTGCTCTCTCAACAACGCTCTTTTTATTTCCACACATCTCTCTTACCCTTACGTTACTTACTCGATCAAACCACCTCGCACCACACATTGTCCTCAAACATCTCATTTCTAGCACATCCATCCTCCTGCGCACAACTCTATCCATAGCCCACGCCTCGCAACCATACAACATTGTTGGAACCACTATTCCTTCAAACATACCCATTTTTGCTTTCCGAGATAATGTTCTCGACTTCCACACACTCTTCAAGGCTTCCAGAATTTTCGCCCCCCCCCCCATCCTATAATCCACTTCCGCTTCCATGGTTCCATCCGCTGCCAGATCAACTCCCAGATATCTAAAACACTTTACTTTCTCCAGTTTTTCTCCATTCAAACTTACCTCCCAATTGACTTGACCCTCAACCCTACTGTACCTAATAACCTTGCTCTTATTCACATTTACTTTTAACATTCTCTTTCACACACTTTACCAAACTCAGTCACCAGCTTCTGCAGTTTCTCACATGAATCAGCCACCAGCGCTGTATCATCAGCGAACAACAACTGGCTCACTTCCCAAGCTCTCTCATCCACAACAGTCTTCATACTTGCCCCTCTTTCCAAAATTCTTGCATTCACCTCCCTAAGAACCCCATCCACAAACAAATTAAACAACCATGGAGACATCACACACCCCTGCCGCAAACCTACATTCACTGAGAACCAATCACTTTCCTCTCTTCCTACACGTACACATGCCTTACATCCTCGATAGAAACTTTTCACCGCTTCTAACAACTTGCCTCCCACACCATATATTCTTAATACGTTCCACAGAGCATCTCTATCAACTCTATCATATGCTTCTCCAGATCCATAAATGCTACATACAAATCCATTTGCTTTTCTAAGTATTTCTCACATACGTTCTTCAAAGCAAACACCTGATCCACACATCCTCTACCACTTCTGAAACCACACTGCTCTTCCCCAATCTGTTTCTCTGTACATGCCTTCACCCTCTTAATCAATACCCTCCAATATGATTTACCAGGAATACTCAACAAACTTATACCTCTTTAATTTGAGCACTCACTCTTATCCACTTTGCCTTTTTACAATGGCACTATGCACTATATATATATATATATATATATATGTATATATATATATATATATATATATATATATATATATATATATATATATATATATATATATATATATATATATATATATATATATATGTATATATATATATATATATATATATATATATATATATATATATATATATATATATATATATATATATATATATATATATATATATATATATATATATATATATATATATATATATATATATATATATATATATATATATATATATATATATATATATATATATATATATATATATACATATATATTTTTTTTTTTTTTTTTTTATACCTCGTCGCTGTCTCCCGCGGTTGCGAGGTAGCGCAAGGAAACAGACGAAAGAAATGGCCCAACCCACCCCATACACATGTACATATACACGTCCACACACGCAAATATACATACCTACACAGCTTTCCATGGCCCACCCCGGACGCTTCACATGCCTTGATTCAATCCACTGACAGCACGTCAACCCCTGTATACCACATCGCTCCAATTCACTCTATTCCTTGCCCTCCTTTCACCCTCCTGCATGTTCAGGCCCCGATCACACAAAATCCTTTTCACTCCATCTTTCCACCTCCAATTTGGTCTCCCTCTTCTCCTCGTTCCCTCCACCTCCGACACATATATCCTCTTGGTCAATCTTTCCTCACTCATTCTCTCCATGTGCCCAAACCATTTCAAAACACCCTCTTCTGCTCTCTCAACCACGCTCTTTTTATTTCTACACATCTCTCTTACCCTTACGATACTTACTCGATCAAACCACCTCACACCACACATTGTCCTCAAACATCTCATTTCCAGCACCTCCATCCTCCTGCGCACAACTCTATCCATAGCCCACGCCTCGCAACCATACAACATTGTTGGAACCACTATTCCTTCAAACATACCCATTTTTGCTTTCCGAGATAATGTTCTCGACTTCCATACATTTTTCAAGGCTCCCAAAATTTTCGCCCCCTCCCCCACCCTATGATCCACTTCCGCTTCCATGGTTCCATCCGCTGACAGATCCACTCCCAGATATCTAAAACACTTCACTTCCTCCAGTTTTTCTCCATTCAAATTCACCTCCCAATTGACTTGACCCTCAACCCTACTGTACCTAATAACCTTGCTCTTATTCACATTTACTCTTAACTTTCTTCTTCCACACACTTTACCAAACTCCGTCACCAGCTTCTGCAGTTTCTCACATGAATCCGCCACCAGCGCTGTATATATATATATATATATATATATATATATATATATATATATATATATATATATATATATATATATATATATATATATATATATATGGGGAAACAGAAAAAGGAATCACACGGGGAATGTTCAAACTTTTCGAAGGAATATATAGATATTTATATGTATACATATATATATATATATATATATATATATATATATATATATATATATATATATATATATATATATATATATATATATATATATATATATATATATATATATATATATATATATATATGTATACATCAATTTTCTAAAAGGGGAAACAGAAGGGTTCACGCGAGGAGTGCTCATCCTCCTCAAAGGCTCAGATTGAAGTGTCTAAGTTTGTGTCGATGTAACCAAGATGAGAAAAAAGGAGAGATAGCTAGTATGTTTCAGAAAAGGAGCCTGGATGTTTTGGCTCTGAGTGAAACGAAGCTCAAGGGCAAAGTGGAAGAGTGATCTTGGAATGTCTTGGGAGTAAAGTGAGGGGTTGGTGAAAGGACAATAGCAACGGAAGGAGTATCAGTACTCATGAAACAGGAGTGGTGGGAGTATGTTATGGAGTATAAGAAAGTAAACTCTGGATAGATATGGGTATAACTGAAAGTGGATGGAGAAAGAAAGGTGATTATTGGTGGATATGTACCTGGGAATGAGAGGAAACATCATGACAGGTAAGTGTTTTGGGAGCAGCGGAGTGAGTGTGTTAGTAGCTTTGGTGTAAGAGACTGGGATATAGTGATAGGTGATTTGAATGCAAAGACGAGTATTTTGGCAGTTGAGGGAATAATTTGTGTACATGGGGTGTTCAGTGTTGTAAATGGAAATGGTGAAGAGCTTGTAGATTTGAGTGCTTAAAAAGGACTGCTGATTGGGAATACCTGGTTTAAAAAAGTAGATATACATTAGTATACGTATGTAAGAAGTAGAGATAGCCAGATAGCGTTATAGGATTACGTGTCAATTGATCGGAGCGCGAAAAAGAGTTTTTTGGATGTTAATGTGCTGAGAGGCGCAACTGGAGGGATGTCTGATCATTATCTTGTGGAGGTGAATATGAAGATTTGTAGATGTTTTCAGAAAAGGAGAGAAAATGTTGGAGTTAAGAGAGTGGTGACAATAAGTGAGTTTCGAAAGGAGACTTGTGTGAGGAAGTACCAAGAGAGACTGAGTACAGAATGAAAAAAGGTGAGAACAAAGGAGGTAAGGGGAGTGGGGGAGGAATAGGATGTATTTAGGGAAGCAGTGATAGCTTGCGCAAAAGATGCTTGTGGCATGAGAAGCGTGGTAGGTGGGCAGATAAGAAAGGGTAGTGAGAGGTGGAATGAAGAGGCAAATTTATTGGTGAAAGAGAAGACAAAAACGTTTGGACGATTTTTGCAGGGAAATAATGCAAATGCCTGAGAGATGTATAAAAGAAAAAAGGCAGGAGGTCAAGAGAAAGGTGCAATAGGTGAAAAAAAGGGCAAATGTGAGTTGGTTTGAGAGAGTATCATTAAATTTTAGGGAGAATAAACGATGTTTTGGAAGGAGGTAAATAAAGTTCGTAAGACAAGGGAACAAATTTGACCATCAGTGAAGAGGGCAAATGGGAAGGTGATAACAAGTAGTGATGTGAGAAGGAGATGGAGTAGTGTTTTGAATGCTTGTTGAATGTATTTGATGATAGAGTGGCAGATATAGGGTGTTTTGGTCGAGGTGGTGTTCAAAGTAAAAGAGTTAGGGAGAATGATTTGGTAAACAGAGAAGAGGTATTAAAAGCTTTGCGAAACATGAAAGCTGGCAAGGCAGTGGGTTTGGATGGTATTGCAGTGGAATTTATATAAAATAAAAGGGGGTGACTGTGTTGTTGACTGGTTGGTAAGGTTATTCAATGTATGTATGAATCATAGTGAGGTGCACGAGGATTGGCAGAATGCTTGCATAGTGCCATTGTACAAAGGCAAACGGGATAAAGTTGAGTGCCCATATAACAGAAGCATAACTTTGTTGAGTATTCCTGGGAAATTATATAGGAGGGTATTGATTGAGAGGGTGAAGGCATGTACAGAGCATCAGATTGGGTAAGAGCAGTGTGGTTTCAGAAGTGGTAGAGGATGTGTGGATCAGGTGTTTGCTTTGAAGAATGTATGTGAGAAATACTTAGAAATGCAAATGGATTTGTATGTAGCATCTATGGATCTGGAGAAGGGATCTGATAGAGTTGACAGAGATGCTCTCTGGAAGGTTTTAAGAATATATGATGTGGGGGCAAGTTGTCAGATGAGGTGAAAAGTTTTTATCGAGGCTGTAAGGCATGTGTACGTGTAGGAAGAGAGGAAAGTTATTGGTTCTCAATGAATGTTGGCTTGCGGCAGGGATGTGTGATGTCTCCAGGGTTGTTTAATTTGTTTATGGGTGGGGTTGTTAGGGAGGTGAATGCAAGAGTTTTGGAAAGAGGGGCAAGTATGCAGTCTGTCGTGGATGAGAGTGCTTGGGAAGTGACTCAGTTGTTTTTCGTTGATGATACAGCGCCGGTGGCTGAATCGTGTGAGAAACTGCAGAAGCTGGTGACTGAGTTTGGTAAAGTGTGTGAAAGAAGAAAGCTGAGAGTAAATGTGAATAAGAGCAAGGTTATTAGGTACAGTAGGATTGAGAGACAGATCAATTGGGAGGTAATTTTGAATGGAGAAAAAGTGGAGGAAGTGAAGTGTTTTAAATGTCTGGGAGTGGATTTGACAGCGAATGGAACCATGGAAGGGGAAGTGAATCATAAAGTGGGGGTGGGAATGAAAATTCTGGGAGCGTTGAAGAATATGTGGAGGTCGAGAACATTATCTCGGAAATCAGAAATGGGTACGTCTGAAGGAATAGTGGTTCCTACAATGTTATATGGCTGCGAGTCGTGGGCTATAGATAGGGCTTTACCTATGTCCATAATTCACCCTGTCCGCCTTTATTCATTCCCATCGCCACCCCGCCACACATGATAAAACAACGAACTCACCCTGGATGTGCGCGAGGTAGCGCTAGGAAAGGACAACAAAGGCCACATTCTTTCACACTCAGTCACTAACTGTCATGAATAATGCACCGAAACCACAGCTCCCTTTCCACATCCAGGCCCCACAGAACTTTCCATGGTTTACCCCAGACACTTCACATGTCCTTATTCAATCCACTGACAGCACGTCGACCCTGGTATACCACATCGTTCTGATTACTCTATTCCTTACACGCCTTTCACCCTCCTGCATGTTCAGGCCCCGATCACTCAAAATCTTTTTCACTCCATCTTTCCACTTCAATTTGGTCTCCCACTTCTCGTTCCCTCCACCTCTGACATATATATCATCTTGGTCAATCTTTCCTCACTCATTCTCTCCATGTGACCAAACCATTTTAAAACGCCCTCTTCTGTTCTCTCACACACATTCTTTTTTATCACCACAAATCCTTCTTCCACGATCAAACCACCTCACACTACATACTGTCCTCAAACATCTCATTTCTAGCACATCCACCCTCCTCTGCACAACTCTATCTATAGGCCACGCCTCGCAAGCATATAAAATTGTTGGAACCACTATTCCCTAAAACAAACCCGTTTTTGCTTTCCGAGATAATGTTCTAGACTTCCACACATTCTTCAACGTTCCGAGAACTTTCGCCCCTCCCTCACCCTATGATTCACTTCCGCAATCATGGTTCCATTCGCTGCCAAAGCCACTCCCAGATATCTAAAACACTTCACTTCCTCCAGTTTTTCTCCATTTAAACTTACCTCCCAATTGACTTGTTCCTCAACCCTACTGTATCTAATAACCTTGCTCTTATTCACATTTACTCTTAACTTTCTTTTTTCACACACTTTACCAAACTCAGTCACCAGCTTCTGCAGTTTCTCACAGGAATCAGACACCAGCGCTGTATCATCAGCGAACAACAACTGACTCACTTCCAAGCTCTCTCATCCATATCAGACTGCATACTTGCCTCTCTTTCCAAAACTCTTACATTTACCTCCCTAACAACCCCATCCATAAACAAATTAAACAACCATGGAGACAACACACTCATGCCGCAAACTTGCATTCACTGAGAACCAATCACTTTCCTCTCTTCCTACACATACACAAGCCTTATATCCTCGATAAAAACATTTCACTGCTTCTAACATGACTCCCACACCATATATTTTTAATACCTTCCACAGAGCATCTCTTTCAAATCTATAATATGCCTTCTCCGGATCCATAAATGGTACATACAAATCCATTTGCTTTTCTAAGTATTTCTCACATACATTTTTCAAAGCAAACACCAGATCCACACATCCTCTACCACTTCTGAAACTATATTGCTCTTCCCCAATCTGATGCTCGGTACATGACTTCACCTTCTCAATCGATACCCTCCCTTATAATATCTCAGGAATACTCAACAAACTTATACCTCTGTAATTTGAGCACTCACTTTTATCACCTTTGCCTTTGTACAATGGCACTATTCAAACATTCCGCTAATCCTCAGGCACCTCATCATGAGTCATACTTACATTAAATAACCTCACCAACCAGTCAACAATACAGTCACCCTTTTTGTAATAAGTTTCAATGCAATACCACTCAAACCCGCTGCCTCGCCGGCTTTCATCTTCCACAAGGCTTTTACGAAGTCTTCTCTGTTTAACAAATCATTTTTCCTAACCCTCTCACTTTGCACACCACCTCGACCAAAACACCCTATATCTGCCACTCTATCATCTAGCACATTAAACAAACCTTCAAAACACTCACTCCATCTCTTTCACATCACCACTAGTTGTTATCACCTCCCCATTAGCCCCTTTAATGAAGTTCCCATTTGTTCCCTTTTCTTACGCACTTTACTTACCTCCTTCCAAAACATCTTTTTATTCTCACT
This sequence comes from Panulirus ornatus, assembly GCF_036320965.1. NCBI lineage: Eukaryota > Metazoa > Arthropoda > Malacostraca > Decapoda > Palinuridae > Panulirus > Panulirus ornatus. The sequence continues at coordinate 4,104,415 of NC_092225.1, forward strand.
AAAATTTAATGATACTGTCTCACCCCAAATCTCATCTATATATATATATATATATATATATATATATATATATATATATATATATATATATTATATATATATATATATATATATATATATATATATATATATATATATATATATATATATATATATATATAGATATATATATATTTTTTTTTTTGTCGCTGTCTCCCGCGTTTGCGAGGTAGCGCAACGAAACAGACGAAAGAAATGGCCCAACCTATCCCCATACACATGTATATACATACGTCCACACACGCACATATACATACCTACACAGCCTTCCATGGTCTACCCCAGACGCTTCACATGCCCTGATTCAATCCACTGACAGCACGTCAACCCCGGTACACCACATCGATCCAATTCACTCTATTCCTTGCCCTCCTTTCACCCTCCTGCATGTTCTGGCCCCGATCACACAAAATCTTTTTCACTCCATCTTTCCACCTCCAATTTGGTCTCCCACTTCTCCTCGTTCCCTCCACCTCCGACACATATATCCTCTTGGTCAATCTTTCCTCACTCATTCTCTCCATGTGCCCAAACCATTTCAAAACACCCTCTTCTGCTCTTTCAACCACGCTCTTTTTATTTCCACACATTTCCCTTACCCTTACGTTACTTACTCGATCAAACCACCTCACACCACACATTGTCCTCAAACATCTCATTTCCAGCACATCTATCCTCCTGCGCACAACTCTATCCTTAGCCCACGCCTCGCAACCATACAACATTGTTGGAACAACTATTCCTTCAAACATACCCATTTTTGCTTTCCGAGATAATGTTCTCGACTTCCACACATTCTTCAAGGCTCCTAGAATTTCCCCCCCCCCCCCACCCTATGATCCACTTCCGCTTCCATGGTTCCATCCGCTGCCAGATCCACTCCCAGATATCTAAAACACTTTACTTCCTCCTGTTTTTCTCCATTCAAACTTACCTCCCAATTAACTTGATCCTCAACCCTACCTTGCTCTTATTCACATTTACTCTTAACTTTCTTCTTTTACACACTTTACCAAACTCAGTCACCAGCTTCTGCAGTTTCTCACATGAATCAGCCGCCAGCGCTGTATCATCAGCGAACAACAACTGACTCACTTCCCAAGCTCTTTCATCCCCAACACACTTCATACTTGCCCCTCTTTCCAAAACTCTTGCATTCACCTCCCTAACAACTCATCCATAAACAAATTAAACAACCATGGAGACATCACACACCCCTGCCGCAAGCCTACATTCACTGAGAACCAATCACTTTCCTCTCTTCCTACACGTACACATGCCTTACATCTTAGATATATATATATTCTTAAGAATCCACGGGAAAAATGAAACATGCTAAATTCCCAAATGCATTTTCGTGTAATAACCTTATCATCAAGGGACAAACAAGTGAGAAATATAACTGTCAGTTGATATGCAAAAAAGAGACCTAGGTACGACGCCATTTGATAAACATACGATTGTCCAAGACAGACAATGAGCGTTCATAAACTTATCATTTGACAAATCATATCAACAATAAAATTATCTAATTTGTATAGACCATCACTAATATTAAGATTATAATTCTTTGTGTATTTGATAATCGAAGATTCAACTATACTTCTCGTGGTAATAGAGTTAATCACTGAGTTAGCACTTTTGCAGTCAACACAGTGATCATCGTTTTTAATGAGATTAAACAATGCATTTGATTCTTGTCCCGTTCTTTTACCATATTTATGTTGCTTAAGTCTAACAGAAAGATCCTTACCAGTCCGCCCAACATAGAACTTATCACAAATTCTACATAGCACTTTATAGATGAATCCAGAATTTTCTGGTGAGTTCCTAATTAAGATATTCTTTATAGTAATACTGTTGGTGAAGGCAATTTTTTCATTAGAGGATTTAAGCAACATGGGAAGTAAAGTAAAATTATCATTAAAAGGGAGAACTAAAAGATTCTTGGCGTCAATGGGAGGTTTGGGCTCAAATTTAAGATGATTGCTAACGTAAGGGATTTATAAATGAAAGGACTAGGGTACTTTAACTTAGATCCAATATATTATATCTTCTTAAACTCATCATCGATATACTCTGGACTGGAAATACGTAATGCCCTAAGGAACTTAGATTTAAATTATGATAATCTAACTTTGTCATGTTGAGATGAGTAATAATGGATATATGAGCATACATTGGTAGGTTCTCTGTATATGGTAAACTTAAACTTGATGCCATGCCTATAGATCATGCAATCTAAAAATGGTAACATATCATAATTTTCATTTTCTACAGTAATTTTTCTGGAAAATACTAAATTGTAAAGTAAGGGGAGAAATATTTGCAACTTTTCATTTGTTGGCCAAACACAAAGAACATCATCTACAAACCTAAACCAAATTGTCTCTCTCCTCTCTTTCATTAACAATCTTACTTGTTCATCCCACCACTCACTACTTTTTCTAATCTGCCCACCTCCCACGCTTCTCATGCTACAAGCATCTCTTGCGCAAGCCATCACTGCTTCCCTAAATACATCACATTCCTCCCCAACTCCCCTTACGTCCTTTGCTCTCACCTTTTTCCATGTTGCACTCAGTTTCTCCTGGTGCGTCCTCACACAAGTGTCCTTCCCAAGCTCACTTACTCTCACCACTCTCTTCACCCCAACATTCTCTTTTCTTTTCTGAAAACCTCTTCAAATCTTCACTTTCGCCTTCACAAGATAATGATTAGGCATCCCTCCACTTGCACCTCTCAGCACATTGACATCCAAAAGTCTCTTTCGCGTCTCTTTGATGTATATCAACTGACTTATATTTCTCTCTTATGTCTCCCTTGATGATGTGATTATTAAACGAAAGTGCACTTTGGAACAAATCGCGTTTCATTTTCCCAGTGGACTGATAGGAATATCTTGATCACGCGCAAAATTGTGATCCTTTACATATATATATATATATATATATATATATATATATATATATATATATATATATATATATATATATATATATATATATATATATATATATATATATATATATATATATATTTTTATATATATATATATATATATATATATATATATATATATATATATATATATATATATATATATATATATATATATATATATATATATATATATATATATATATATATATATATATATATATATAAATATATATATATATATTTTTTTTTTTTTTTTTGCTTTGTCGCTGTCTCCCGCGTTTGCGAGGTAGCACAAGGAAACAGACGAAAGAAATGGCCCAACCCACCCCCATACACATGTATATACATACGTCCACACACGCAAATATACATACCTACACAGCTTTCCATGGTTTAACCCAGACGCTTCACATGCCCTGATTCAATCCACTAACAGCACGTCAACCCCGGTATACCACATCGCTCCAATTCACTCTATTCCTTGCCCTCCTTTCACCCTCCTGCATGTTCAGGCCCCGATCACACAAAATCTTTTTCACTCCATCCTTCCACCTCCAATTTGGTCTCCCTCTTCTCCTCGTTCCCTCCACCTCCGACACATATATCCTCTTGGTCAATCTTTCCTCACTCATTCTCTCCATGTGCCCAAACCATTTCAAAACACCCTCTTCTGCTCTCTCAACCACGCTATTTTTATTTCCACACATCTCTCTTACCCTTACGTTACTTACTCGATCAAACCACCTCACACCACACATTGTCCTCAAACACCTCATTTCCAGCACATCCATCCTCCTGCGCACCACTCTATCCATAGCCCACGCCTCGCAACCATACAACATTGTTGGAACCACTATTCCTTCAAACATACCCATTTTTGCTTTCCGAGATAATGTTCTCAACTTCTACACATTATTCAAGGCTCCCAGAATTTTCGCCCCCTCCCCCATCCTATGATCCACTTCCGCTTCCATGGTTCCATCCGCTGCCAGATCCACTCCCAGATATCTAAAACACTTTATTTCCTCCAGTTTTTCTTCATTCATACTTACCTCCCAATTGACTTGACCCTCAACCCTACTGTACCTAATAACCTTGTTCTTATTCACATTTACTCTTAACTTTCTTCTTTCACACACTTTACCAAACTCAGTCACCAGCTTCTGCAGTTTCTCACATGAATCAGCCACCAGCGCTGTATCATCAGCGGACAACAACTGACTTACTTCCCAAGCTCTCTCATCCACAACAGACTTCATACTTGCCCCTCTTTCCAAAACTCTTGCATTCACCTCCCTAACAACCCCATCCATAAACACATTAAACAACCATGGAGACATCACACACCCCTGCTGCAAACCTACATTCACTGAGAACCAATCACTTTCCTCTCTTCCTACACGTACACATGCCTTATATCCTCGATAAAAACTTTTCACTGCTCCTAACAACTTGCCTCCCACACCATATATTCATAATACCTTCCAAAGAGCATCTCTATCAACTTTATCATATGCCTTCTCCAGATCCATAAATGCTACATACAAATCCATTTGTTTTTCTAAGTATTTCTCACATACATTCTTCAAAGCAAACACCTGATCCACACATCCTCTACTACTTCTGAAACCACACTGCTCTACCCCAATATGATGCTCTGTACATGCCTTCACCCTCTCAATCAATACCCTCCCATATAATTTACCAGGAATACTCAAGAAACTTATACCTGTGTAATTTGAGCACTCACTCTTATCCCCTTTGCCTTTGTACAATGGCACTATGCACTCATTCCGCCAATCCTGAGGAACCTCACCATGAGTCATACATACATTAAATAACCTTACCAACCAGTCAACAATACAGTCACCCCTTTTTTGATAAATTCCACTGCAATACCATCCAAACCTGCTGCCTTGCCGGCTTTCAGCTTCCGCAAAGCTTTTACTACCTCTTCTCTGTTTACCAAATCATTTTCCCTAACCGTCGCACTTTACACACCACCTCGACCAAGACACCCTATATCTGCCACTCTATCATCAAACACATTCAAGAAACCTTGAAAATACTCACTCCATCACCTTCTCACATCACCACTACTTGTTATCACGTCCCCATTAGCGCCCTTCACTACATATATATATATATATATATATATATATATATATATATATATGATACAAAGCTCCATCAGCCAGGATCGAACCTGGGACCCCTTGTGCAAGAGGCAGGCATGCTAACCGCTAGGCTAAGGGACTGTATAATAGGAAACAACTATTTAAAATACTAAGTACTCGAATACCCTTCGTCTCACAATGGTGAGCAAAGGGGTCTATCGCTTGTTTCCGAACAGAACACATAGCCAGCTGATAGCGTTTTGCCGAGCCTGACTGTACAACGCGGAGTTATATGAATACGAATAAAGTGTATATGAACGCGCACCTTCATAGAACATACAAAGCTCCATCAGCCAGGATCGAACCTAGGACCCCTTGTGCAAGAGGCAGGCATGCTAACCACTAGGCTAAGGGACTGTATAATAAGAAACAACTATTGGAAATACTAAGTGCTCGAATACCCTTCGTCTCACAATGGTGAGCAACGGGGTCCCAGGTTCGATCCTGGCTGATATAGCTTTGTATGTTCTATGAAGGTGCGCGTTCATATACACTTTATTCGTATTCATATAACTCCGCGTTGTACAGTCAGGTTCGGTAAAACGCTATCAGCTGGCTATGTGTTCTGTTCGGAAACAACCGATAGACCCCGTTGCTCACCGTTGTGAGACGAAGGGTATTCGAGTACTTAGTATTTCGAATAGTTGTTTCCTGTTATACAGTCCCTTAGCCTAGCGTTTAGCATACCTGCCTCTTCCACAAGGGGTCCCAGGCTCGATCCTGGCTGATGGAGCTTTGTATGTTCTATGAAGGTGCGCGTTCATATACACTTTATTCGTATATATATATATATATATATATATATATATATATATATATATATATATATATATATATATATATATATATATATATATATATATTTGGAATTTATTAAAAAAGGGGGTGACTGTATTGTTGACTGGTTGGTAAGGTTATTTAATGTATGTATGACGCATGGTGAGGTGCCTGAGGATTGGCGGAATGCGTGCATAGTGCCATTGTACAAAGGCAAAGGGGATAAGAGTGAATGCTCAAATTACAGAGGTATAAGTTTGTTGAGTATTCCTGGTAAATTATATGGGAGGGTATTGATTGAGAGGGTGAAGGCATGTACAGAGCATCAGATTGGGGAAGAGCAGTGTGGTTTCAGAAGTGGTAGAGGATGTGTGGATCAGGTGTTTGCTTTGAAGAATGTATGTGAGAAATACTTAGAAAAGCAAATGGATTTGTATGTAGCATTTATGGATCTGGAGAAGGCATATGATAGAGTTGATAGAGATGCTCTGTGGAAGGTATTAAGAATATATGGTGTGGGAGGCAAGTTGTTAGAAGCAGTGAAAAGTTTTTATCGAGGCTGTAAGGCATGTGTACGTGTAGGAAGAGAGGAAAGTGATTGGTTCTCAGTGAATGTAGGTTTGCGGCAGGGGTGTGTGATGTCTCCATGGTTGTTTAATTTGTTTATGGATGGGGTTGTTAGGGAGGTGAATGCAAGAGTTTTGGAAAGAGGGGCAAGTATGAAGTCTGTTGAGGATGAGAGAGCTTGGGAAGTGAGTCAGTTGTTGTTCGCTGATGATACAGCGCTGGTGGCTGATTCATGTGAGAAACTGCAGAAGCTGGTGACTGAGTTTGGTAAAGTGTGTGGAAGAAGAAAGTTAAGAGTAAATGTGAATAAGAGCAAGGTTATTAGGTACAGTAGGGTTGAGGGTCAAGTCAATTGGGAGGTGAGTTTGAATGGAGAAAAACTGGAGGAAGTGAAGTGTTTTAGATATCTGGGAGTGGATCTGGCAGCGGATGGAACCATGGAAGCGGAAGTGGATCATAGGGTGGGGGAGGGGGCGAAAATTCTGGGGGCCTTGAAGAATGTGTGGAAGTCGAGAACATTATCTCGGAAAGCAAAAATGGGTATGTTTGAAGGAATAGTGGTTCCAACAATGTTGTATGGTTGCGAGGCGTGGGCTATGGTAGAGTTGTGCGCAGGAGGATGGATGTGCTGGAAATGAGATGTTTGAGGACAATGTGTGGTGTGAGGTGGTTTGATCGAGTGAGTAACGTAAGGGTAAGAGAGATGTGTGGAAATAAAAAGAGCGTGGTTGAGAGAGCAGAAGAGGGTGTTTTGAAGTGGTTTGGGCACATGGAGAGAATGAGTGAGGAAAGATTGACCAAGAGGATATATGTGTCGGAGGTGGAGGGAACGAGGAGAAGAGGGAGACCAAATTGGAGGTGGAAAGATGGAGTGAAAAAGATTTTGTGTGATCGGGGCCTGAACATGCAGGAGGGTGAAAGGAGGGCAAGGAATAGAGTGAATTGGAGCGATGTGGTATACCGGGGTTGACGTGCTGTCAGTGGATTGAATCAAGGCATGTGAAGCGTCTGGGGTAAACCATGGAAAGCTGTGTAGGTATGTATATTTGCGTGTGTGGACGTATGTATATACATGTGTATGGGGGGGGGTTGGGCCATTTCTTTCGTCTGTTTCCTTGCGCTACCTCGCAAACGCGGGAGACAGCGACAAAGTATAAAAAATATATATATATATATATATATATATATATATATATATATATATATATATATATATATATATATATATATATATATACATATATATATATATATATATATATATATATATATATATATATATATATATATATATATATATATATATATATATATATATATATATATATATATATATATATATATATATATATATATAAAGGACTGGTGATTGAGAATACCTGGTTTAAAAAGCGAGATATACATAAGTTTACGTATGTAAGTAGGAGAGATGGCCAGAGAGCGTTATTGGACTATGTGTTAATTGACAGGAGCGCGAAAGAGAGACTTTTGGATGTTAATGTGCTGAGAGGTGCAGCTGGAGGGATGTCTGATCATTATCTTGTGGAGGCTAAGGTGAAGATTTGTATGGGTTTTCAGAAAAGAAGGGTGAATGTTGGGGTGAAGAGGGTGGTGAGAGTAAGTGAGCTTGGGAAGGAGACTTGTGTGAGGAAGTACCAGCAGAGACTGAGTACAGAATGGAAAAAGGTGAGAAAATGGAAGTAAGGGGAGTGGGGGAGGAATGGGATGTATTTAGGGAATCAGTGATTGATTGCGCAAAAGATGCTTGTGGTATGAGAAGAGTGGGAGGTGGGTTGATTAAAAAGGGTAGTGAGTGGTGGGATGAAGAAGTAACATTATTAGTGAAAGAGAAAAGAGAGGCATTTGGACGATTTTTGCAGGGAAAAAATGCAATTGAGTGGGAGGTGTATAAAAGAAAGAGACAGGAGGTCAAGAGAAAGGTGCAAGAGGTGAAAAAGAGGGCAAATGAGAGTTGGGGTGAGAGAGTATCATTAAATTTTAGGGAGAATAAAAAGATGTTCTGGAAGGAGGTAAATAAAGTGCGTAAGACAAGGGAGCAAATGGGAACTTCGGTGAAGGGCGCAAATGGAGAGGTGATAACAAGTACTGGTGATGTGAGAAGGAGATGGAGTGAGTATTTTGAAGGTTTGTGAATGTGTTTGATGATAGAGTGGCAGATATAGGGTGTTTTGGTCGAGGTGGTGTGCAAAGTGAGAGGGTTAGGGAAAATGATTTGGTAAACAGAGAAGAGGTAGTAAAAGCTTTGCGGAAGATGAAAGCCGGCAAGGCAGCAGGTTTGGATGGTATTGCAGTGGAATTTATTAAAAAAGGGGGTGACTGTATTATTAACTGGTTGGTGAGGTTATTTAATGTATGTATGACTCATGGTGAGGTGCCTGAGGATTGGCGGAATGCGTGCATAGTGCCATTGTACAAAGGCAAAGGGGATAAGAGTGAGTGCTCAAATTACACAGGTATAAGTTTGTTGAGTATTCCTGGTAAATTATATGGGAGGGTATTGATTGAGAGGGTGAAGGCATGTACAGAGAAACAGATTGGGGAAGAGCAGTGTGGTTTCAGAAGTGGTAGAGGATGTGTGGATCAGGTGTTTGCTTTGAAGAATGTATGTGAGAAATACTTAGAAAAGCAAATGGATTTGTATGTATCATTTATGGATCTGGAGAAGGCATATGATAGAGTTGATAGAGATGCTCTGTGGAAGGTATTAAGAACATGTGGTGTGGGAGGCAAGTTGTTAGAAGCAGTGAAAAGTTTTTATCGAGGATGTAAGGTATGTGTACGTGTAGGAAGAGAGGAGAGTGATTGGTTCTCAGTGAATGTAGGTTTGCGGAATTAGTGTGTGATGTCTCCATGGTTGTTTAATTTGTTTATGGATGGGGTTGTTAGGGAGGTGAATGCAAGAGTTTTGGAAAGAGGGGCAAGTATGAAGTCTGTTGTGGATGAGAGAGCTTGGGAAGTGAGTCAGTTGTTGTTCTCTGATGATACAGCGCTGGTGGCTGATTCATGTGAGAAACTGCAGAAGCTGGTGACTGAGTTTGGTAAAGTGTGTGAAAGAAGAAAGTTAAGAGTAAATGTGAATGCGAGCAAGGTTATTAGGTACAGTAGGGTTGAGGGTCAAGTCAATTGGAAGGTAAGTTTGAATGGAGAAAAACAGGAGGAAGTAAAGTGTTTTAAATATCTGGGAGTGGATCTGGCAGCGGATGGAACCATGGAAGCGGAAGTGAATCATAGGGTGGGGGACGGGGCGAAAATCCTGGGAGCCTTGAAGAATGTGTGGAAGTCGAGAACATTATCTCGGAAAGCAAAAATGGGTATGTTTGAAGGAATAGTGGTTCCAACAATGTTGTATGGTTGCGAGGCGTGGGCTATGGATAGAGTTGTGCGCAGGAGGATGGGTGTGCTGGAAATGAGATGTTTGAGGACAATGTGTGGTGTGAGGTGGTTTGATCGAGTAAGTAACTTAAGGGTGAGAGAGATGTGTGGAAATAAAAAGAGCGTGGTTTAGAGAGCAGAAGAGGGTGTTTTGAAATGGTTTGGACACATGGAGAGAATGAGTGAGGAAAGATTGACCAAGAGGATATATATGTCGCAGGTGGAGGGAACGAGGAGAAGTGGGAGACCAAATTGGAGGTGGAAAGATGGAGTGAAAAAGATTTTTTGTGATCGGGGCCTGAACATGCAGGAGGGTGAAAGGCGAGCAAGGAATAGAGTGAATTGGATCGATGTGGTATACCGGGGTTGACATGCTGTCAGTGTATTGAATCAGGGCATGTGAAGCATCTGGGGTAAACCATGGAAAGCTTTGTAGGTTTGTATATTTTCGTGTGTGGACATATGTATATACATGTGTATGGGGGTGGGTTGGGCCATTTCTTTCGTCTGTTTCCTTGCGCTACCTCGCAAACGCGGGAGACAGCGACAAAGCAAAAAAAAAAAATATATATTTGATATTGCAACAACGTTGTAGCTGAATACTACCCTGTTGGTACAGCATCCAGTTTTGCAGCTGCAATACAGAAATGCGAAAGTGACAGTAAAGATGAGAGACTGTGCTTCACCATCTCATGCACATAGGACATATTGAACATACCAATGGTTCATCCGCCCGACACCGCAGCAGCACTAGCCACAGCGAAATAGCTACCCCACTCTGGGACTGCAGTGCGATGTGCAACAAGTTCACGGACTACACTGCCACCCCCAGCAATAGCAGCAACACTCCGTTGCTAGGACCACCACAGTGTGGAGCCAATGCATCATCTTACATAATCTTGATTATTTCAGTTTCCATGAGAAAGATAATCAGCTTGATTGTAATATTGTTATCGTTTGTATGAGCGTTTGGCAGGTCAGAATTAATTTGTTCTTATGGAAATATTCTTTTAGTGTTTTTCTTTGTTCACTGAATGATGATATGATTCACTGATACGATTGTCTTACAAATTGAGCATCTGGGAGGAAATGTGTTTTCTATATGGGGCTGTAGATGAGTTGCAGAGGCACAATTTAGGCACTTCCTCTCTTCGTTTTGTCTATAAGAAGTCGGCCAGTCCGCTATTTCTTGTTTAATCTTATTGTTATGGTCCGGCTGGTCCACTGGCTCTGCAACCGTAGAAAAGTGGATTTCTTTCCCAAGGAAAGGCATGACCCCAGTTTCCGGGAATCAAGATGACCTCACCGAGTTCTGAGGTCGATTTAGCCAACATGTCTGCCTGCTCATGCCATGAATGTTGCAATGACCCACCAGCCACCCATATCAAGATGATATCTTTTGCAAATGAATTTAGTTTCTTAATGATGTCCTAAATTTCATTCGATTCTGTGAAACCAGAGTTTATAGCTTTAAGAGCCGATAACGAATTTGATGAAACGACAGTTTCAATGTGACTGGATTTGATGATGTAATCTATTGTTTTAACAATAGCATATAATTCCGCATAAAAAACAGATGCATGATTTGGCAAACGGTACCTGAGGGAACATTCAACAGACAACAAACTTGCATCCACACTTTTATCCGTCTTGGAGCTATCATGTAAAAGTGGACATAAGACAAAAGCTCTATCATGACATTACGAAAGCGCTACCAGGTGTACCTCTCACTCACTCACTCACTCTCATTCACTTTATTTCCCGGGAGCAAGTTTCTTTTCACCTTTACTTTCGTTTGCTCCCAGGGAGCCAGAACGTTCTTGACTAGCGTGTCCACTTCATTGGCTTTGACACCAGAGTTCTCACTCAGGAAGTGTATTCTGAGGGGCAGAGACATGGCGCCTTTGTTGACAGATTGTTTGTGTTCCTGAATGAGGCGACAGGCAGAAGTGTTGTTCCTCCCGGCCATCAGAATACTACACTTCACAGCTAACATACCCCGACGAAGCCGGAGAGAGGGTACATTTGTTATAACTTCCAAGCGTGTATCTCTAGTACATGACGGCTTCAAGGCACATTCGCAAACATTTGTTCTGTATTACATCCCACTTCCCCGGAGTACAATAGCTTGCCGAAACATACATCTGGGAGCCTTAGTCTAACTTAGAACTAATCAGGGACTCGTACACAATTAAAGATTTTCTGTCGGCTCATCAAGAGGAGCCTGAAAGATATTTGAGAATATTCAGCCTTTTATTCCAATTCGTTTTCAAATATTCAATGTGTTATTTCCAATTTGGTCTTTTATCAAAGATCAAACCTAAGAATTTAACGTTATTTCGAGAGGGGATCAGGTTGTTATTCAATTCTAATTTGGGATAATGTTTTTATGGGTTTATCAAAGTTCGAGCCTAAGAATTTGACGTTATTTTGAGAGGAGATCGGGTTGTTATTCATTTCTAACCGGAAATTTGAGTTAATATTTTTATGTTGTTGAAAACTTAAAACCCCACTGTAGCGCCCCAAAGATGAACGGTCTCGGGCGAGGCATGAAACCGTTCAGTTGAAAATTATGTATTATGGGAGGAGTGCCACATTTCACAATCTTCAGCATAAAGTGAATAATTACGATTTCGAAGCACGGAAGTTGGAGACAAACATCGTTGATCATGATATTAGTGTTGGGTCAGAACGCTGCCTCGCGGCACCCTATTTTCTTAGACATAAATAATGTTAAGTTCTGCAGTCTTAACAGCAAATGTTTTGTCTTTTAAGAAATGCTGATAAAAATGGGTAGATAGCCTCTCAAACCAATAGCATAATGTTTGCTCAAGATTCCGTTTCGCCATGTCATGTCGTAAGCTTTTTCTACATCTAAAGATTCTCTAATTAAACAATCTTTTCTTTTGAATGAATCTAAAATGCTGTTCTAAATATTTTGAATGATCTATTGTGCCTCTTGTTTTTCCGTTAAGCACACTGTTGATCATTTGATTAATTCCATGATCTTAAAGAAAAAAGAAGCCTTTTATTTACCTTTCTTTCCATGACCTTACAAATGCAGCTTGTCATTGCAATAGGTTGAAACGAATCAACATTCTTACGGTGTCCATGGCTCTTTGGAATGGAGATGACATGCGCAAAGTGCCATGAGTTTGGGAATGTAATCGTCCAAATCTCATTATACAATGCTACAGCTTAGTCAGGTTAGCCCAAGATGCTGAATCATCCCGTAGGTTATCCCGCTGGGCCCCGAGGTGGGACCTTTACACAATTTCAGGTCAAAAACTAATTCATTCACCGTAGATATATTGTTATAGTCTCGGTTATCATCTTTTGTTGCAAAGTCAAATACTGTTAGTTCGGCCTTACATTTATGGTGTAAAAATTGTCTGTCGTAGATGGCCGAGCTATTTATGTGTGAGAATCTCCTGGCAAGTGTGTTGGCTATGTCAACTGGGTTGTCTATGGTGCCGGACAGGGTCAATGGTGTGAGATGGGAGTTATTTACGGCAGTTGGCGTTGCAGCATATTGGATAGTAATTAGCCTGAGGAACGGTCATTATATAGATCTCTCGAAAAATAAGCTGGACATTTGTAGATGGCTCGCAGGGCTTGATAGGGTATAGCCACGACTACAGCCGGGTAGGCTGTGGAACACGATTGAGGTGCAGGTGGCACCAGGAGGATGGGTAAGGAATGGTACAAATTTCTGCCTGGTATCCCTTCAATGTCGGCTGGTTACAGGCGAGAGCACAACTAGTGGTTAGGAATAACTGATGTACTGAGGAACTTCGAAAAATGGACCATACAGTAGGGAAGTGTTCATAGAGTTTAGGCAGTAATGAGGAATCGTAAATGAGGGTAGTCACCGGCTTTAGCATATCAAGGTAGAAAAAACGGTCGCAGGGTGGAGCTGCAACATTTTCATGCAACAGGACAGAAGCCTGAGTAAAGTTATCGCGTGACTATCGGGAAGAACAAACATTAACGGAACAAGGAACCATATGGTAGCAAGTGTTTTCATATCTGTCTTACCTGAATGATAGTTCAGTATTACTGACGTATACTTGTTATTTGATATGCTAGGAAAACAATAATTTGCAAGTAAGCATATAGTATACAATATCACTAGACCTACTATATGGGAGTAAGGTACTAATTTCAGCAACCCCGCGCAGTCACGAGTGATAGGGAGGCCACACGGGGACTGTAGGTTAATCATGAGATTAAATTGTTAAACTCATAAGGGATATGTCCTGTCCATAGCAGTTCCCATGTAGAACTAAGCAAATTGCAAAAGTTTACTATTTACGGTGCTCAAATAAGAACATATGGTGAGAAACCTTCAAAAAATGACATCACGAAAATGTATCGAGTGTGGAAAAGTGTCAAAGAGACATGGTGTAGTAAGTAGCCAGGGAAACTGAAATGATAGCTTTAGCAACCCAACGTGATTCTGGGTCATGCAGTACACGGACAAGACTCGTTTACTCATTGCCATTGAATATCCTATCTCCTTAGAGACAGTTAACCAGTCCGGAGGGCATAGCGTTCAACGTCCACTAGGAAACCCCGGTAAGCTAGCACTTTGATTTTTGCAAAAGGCGTCTTTGTAAAGTGTGCAAGGCTCTCCCCTTGTGAGGGTAATGAGCAAATAATGTTTCTACAAGAGACATAACTTCATTTCCAACAGGGCATTTAGTTGGGTCGACCAGCTATTTGGATCAAACATCTGCTTTGCTCGAGCAGCTGTTTGGCTCCAGCAGCTGTTTGGGTCGAGCACTTGGTTGGGTCGAGCACCTATTTAGTTGATTACCTCACTGGATCGAGGACCAGTTTGGGTCGAGCACTTGTAGGGCACCAGTCAGGATCCCAGCTAGTGAGAGTCTTTAGGACGTGCTTGCGGCGTGCTTGTCCCAGCACCGCTGGGTGAAACGCGAGCAAGGAAAGACCTGACACACTCACACCGAGAGAACCGGTTGAAGCCCAGTCACCCATAATCCACCTAGGAGCACCAGAGAGCAAGAAGTCCTTTGGAATTATGACTTAGGATGTTTAGTCACTATTAGCATATCTCTTTGGATGCATGCCACATTATTTCTGATACTGTGAGTAGCTTTAGACACTTAATCATTTGTGTTAGGATGCATGCCACATTATTTCAAATACTATGAGTACCCTTAGATAAGATATCCCAGTGACTGCGCCAGGCACAAATGTCAATGTCATTATATGAGGACTCATGTCATTTCATTAAGGTACAAATGTAAGAAGGATATTGGCATTTCCTTAGCTCACAGAAAAGTCAGTAGTCAAAGTATACTTGGTAGTCCATCGGTCTACTTATGTCACTAATTTCTTAATTAAAGTGTTTTACTTAAACCACAGCTAAGGGCACCGTGGTGATCCCACTTAAACATATCAAACATCAAACAAAAATCACTATGAGGTACTAATCGTGATGTCGTTACTGCAAAAAACTTCAAATAAACTTTCACTTTTCGATTTTTTGAGCCACAAACACACATTACACGTGTATGTATATATATTTTTTTTTCTTTTTTTTCTTGCTTTGTCGCTGTCTCCCACGTTTCCGGGGTAGCGCAAGGAAACAGACGAAAGAAATGGCCAAACCCAACCCCATACACATGCATATACATACATCCACACACGCAAATATACATACCTACACAGCTTTCAATGGTTTACCCCAAACGCTTCACATGCCCTGATTCAACCCACTGACAGCACGTCAAACCCGGTATACCACATCGATCCAATTCACTCTATTCCTTGCCCTCCTTTCACCCTCCTGCATGTTCAGGCCCTATCACACAAAATCTTTTTCACTCCATCTTTCCACCTCCAATTTGGTCTCCCACTTCTCCTCGTTCCCTCCACCTCCGACACATATATCCTCTTGGTCAATCTTTCCTCACTCATTCTCTCCATCAGCCCAAACCATTTCAAAACACCCTCTTCTGCTCTCTCAACCACGCTCTTTTTATTTCCACACATCTCTCTTACCCTTACGTTACTTACTCGATCAAACCACCTTACACCACACATTGTCCTCAAACATCTCATTTCCAGCACATCCATCCTCCTGCGCACAATTCTATCCATAGCCCACGCCTCGCAACCATACAACATTCTTGGAACCACTATTCCTTCAAACATACCCATTTTTGCTTTCCGAGATAATGTTCTCGACTTCCACACATTCTTCAAGGCTCCCAGGATTTTCGCCCCCTCCCCCACCCTATGATCCACTTCCGCTTCCATGGTTCCATCCGCTGCCAGATCCACTCCCAGATATCTAAAACACTTTACTTCCTCCAGTTTTTCTCCTTTCAAACTTACCTCCCAATTGACTTGACCCTCAATCCTACTGTACCTAATAGCCTTGCTCTTATTCACATTTACTCTTAACTTTCTTCTTTCACACACTTTAACAAACTCAGTCACCAGCTTCTGCAGTTTCTCGCTCTATCATCAGCGAACAACAACTGACTCACTTCCCAAGCTCTCTCATCCCCAACACACTTCATACTTGCCCCTCTTTCCAAAACTCTTGCATTCACCTCCCTAACAACCCCATCCATACACAAATTAAACAACCATGGAGACATCACACACCCCTGCTGCAAACCTACATTCACTGAGAACCAATCACTTTCCTCTCTTCCTACACGTACACATGCCTTATATCCTGGATAAAAACTTTTCACTGCTTCTAACAACTTGCCTCCCACACCATATATTCTTAATACCTTCCACAGAGCATCTCTATCAACTCTATCATATGCCTTCTCCAGATCCATAAATGCTACATACAAATCCATTTGCTTTTCTAAGTATTTCTCACATACATTCTTCAAAGCAAACACCTGATCCACACATCCTCTACCACTTCTGAAACCACACTGCTCTTCCCCAATCTGATGCTCTGTACATGCCTTCACCCTCTCAATCAATACCCTCCCATATAATTTACCAGGAATACTCAACAAACTTATACCTGTGTAATTTGAGCACTCACTCTTATCCCCTTTGCCTTTGTACAATGGCACTATGCACGCATTCCGCCAATCCTCAGGCACCTCACTATGAGTCATACATACATTAGATACCCTTACCAACCAATCAATAATACAGTCACCCCCTTTTTTAATAAATTCCACTGCAATACCATCCAAACCTGCTGCCTTCCCGGCTTTTCATCTTCCACAAAGCTTTTACTACCTCTTCGCTGTTTACCAAATCATTTTCCCTAACCCTCTCACTTTGCACACCACCTCGACCAAAACACCCTATATCTGCCACTCTATCATCAAATACATTCAACAAACCTTCAAAATACTCACTCCATCTCCTTCTCACATCACCAGTACTTGTTATCACCTCCCCATTTGCGCCCTTCACTGAAGTTCCCATTTGCTCCCCTGTCTTACGCACTTTATTTACCTCCTTCCAGAACGTCTTTTCATTCTCCCTAAAATTTAATGTTACCCTCTCACCCCAACTCTCATTTGCCCTCTTTTTCACCTCTTGCACCTTTCTCTTGACCTCCTGTCTCTTTCTTTTATACATCTCACACCCAACTGCATTTTTTCCCTGCAAAAATCGTCCAAATGCCTCTCTATTATCTTTCACTAATAATCTTACTTCTTCATCCCACCACTCACTACCCTTTCTGATCAACCCATATATATATATATATATATATATATATATATATATATATATATATATATATATATATATATATATATATATATATATATATATATATATATATATATATATATATATATATATATATATATATATATATATATATATATATATATATATATATATATATATTCCAATGAGTCCACGGGGAAAATGAAACACGAAAAGTTCCCAAGTGCACTTTCGTGTAATAATCACACCATCAGGGGAGACACAAGAGAGAAATATAACAATCAGTTGAGACACATCGAAGAGACGAAGCTAGGACGTCATTTGGTAAACATGTGATTGTCCAAAACAATACAACGAGCGTTCATAAACTTATCATTTTACAAATCTTATCAACAATAAAGTTATCTAATTTGTATAGACCATCACTAATATTAAGATTATAATTCTTTGTGTATTTGATAACAGAAGATTCAATGATATTTCTCTTGGTAATAGAGTTAGATTTAACAACTGAGATGGCGTTACTCCAGTCAATACAATGATCATAGTTTTTAACATGATTAAACAAGGCATTTGATTCTTGTCCCGTTCTTATACTATATTTATGTTGCTTGAGTCTAACAGACTCAAGTCTGAACAACATAAAATTTATCACAATTTCCACAAGGAATTTTATAGATGCAACCAAGGGAATTCTCTGGTGAATTCCTGATTAAGATATTCTTTATAGTATTATTGTTGCTAAAGGCAACATTTACATTAAAGGATTTAAGCAACATGGAAAGCAAAGTGAAATTATTATCAAAAGGGAGAACTAAAAGATTCTTGGAGTCAATGGGAGGTTTGGGCTCAACTCTATAAAATGATTTCTTTGCTAACTTAAGGGATTTATCAATGAAAGATCTAGGGTACTCAAGTACTTTAAGTTAGCCTTTCACCCTCCTGCATGTTCAGGCCCCGAATACTCAAAATATTTTTCACTCCATCTTTCCACCTCCAATTTGGTGTCCCACTTCTCGTTCCCTCCACCTCCGAGACATATATCCTCTTGGGCAATCTTTCCTCACTCATTCTCTCCATGTGCCCAAACAATTTCAAAACACCTCTTCTGCTCTCTCAACCACACACTTTTTATTTCCTCACATCTCTCTTATCCTTACATTACTTACTCTATCAAACCACCTCACGCCACATATTGTCCTGAAACATCTCATTTACAGCACATCCACCCTCTTGCGCACTACTCAATCCGTAGCCCACACCTCGCAACCATGAAACATTGTTGGAACCACTATTACTTCAAACATAGCCATTTTTGCTTTCCGAGATAATGTTCTCAACCTCCACAGATTCTTCAAGGCTCCCAGGATTTTCGCCCACTTCTCCACCCTATGATTTACTTTCGCGTCCATGGATCCATCCACTGCCAGATCCATTCCCAGATATCTAAAACACTTTACTTTCTCCAGTTTTTCTCCATTCAAACTTACCTCCCAATTGACTTGACCCTCAACCCTACTGTACCTAATAACCTTGCTCTTATTCACATTTACTTTTAACTTTCTTCTTCCACACACTTTACCAAACTCAGTCACCAGCTTCTGCAGTTTCCCACATGAATCAGCCACCAGAGCTGTATCATCAGCAAACAACAACTGACTCACTTCCCAAGCTCTCTCATCCCCAACAGACTTCATACTTGCCCCGCTTTCCAAAACTCTTGCATTCACCTCCCTAACAATGATATTTCTGTTGGTACTAGAGTTAGATTTAACAACTGAGATGGCGTTACTCCAGTCAATACAATGATCATAGTTTTTAACATGATTAAACAAGGCATTTGGTTCTTGTCCCGTTCTTATACTATATTTATGTTGCTTGAGTCTAACAGGCTCAAGTCTGAACAACATAAAATTTATCACAATTTCCACAAGGAACTTTATAGATGCAACCAAGGGAATTTTCTGGTGAATTCCTAATAAAGATATTCTTTATAGTATTATTGTTGCTAAAGGCAACATTTACATTAAAGGATTTAAGCAACATGGAAAGCAACCCCATCCATAAACAAATTAAAGAACCATGGAGACATCATACACCCTGCCGCAAACCTACATTCACTGAGAACCAATCATCTTCCTCTCTTCCTACACGTACACATGCCTTAAATCCTCGATAAAAACTTTTCATTGCTTCTAACAACTTGTCTCCTACAATATATATTCTTAGTGCCTTACACAGAACATCTCTATGAACTCTATCATATGCTTT
>NC_092225.1:4124373-4134373 GCF_036320965.1 Panulirus ornatus
TTTTCCAGCGGATGAATAAATGAACTAGAGAAGTGGGCAGAAGGTTTAGTAAACTTAGAAGCGTCAGTTTTGAGGAGGTGAGATTTTGTGAAAATGGAAAGAGCCACAGCTTGGTCAATTGGTCAGCGGATAACCTCATCATAAACCAACAGGTACCCTGCCGTCTGTCCTTCTTTGTGCTCCCAGGTGCACAAGGCGGATAAATATGATTCTTAGATTTTCTCCTGGTTATTGCTTTGACTTTTGTGAGCTTAACATGGCACCACTTGTTAGGGCTACCCCCCACAAACGATATACTTAGGGAAATTTCCGTTGGTTTATGATCTTGTCCAAAGGTTTGCGGGCATCTCAAGTGATGACATTCAGACTTTAAGTATCTGCATGGCTCTTCGCAAAGGTCGCCTGTATGCAACGTTATTTTGCCATAAAATCCACTTATATCTGGATGGAGTCAACTCCTCGCTAGTGTTGTACATTCCCTAACGATAAACAGTGGTCACAACAAGTCACCCTGTGGTGGTTGGGTTCAAAAAATGATTTGATGCTGACTCAAGCAGCGTTGTAGGCTGGGAGAGATGGTGGCTCGTGGTGAAGGTGCTAAGAGGGAGCCAGAATGATGGAGGTGCCATAAGGGAGCCGGAGTGTTGGAGATGGCATGAGGGAGATACAGTGATGGAGGTCCCATGAGGGAGGCAGAGTGATGGAGATGCTACGGGGGAGGCAGAGCAGTGGAGGAGCTATAAAGAGGCAAAATGATGGGGGTGCCTTTGGGAAGGCAGAGTGACGGAGGTGTTATGGTAAGGAGGGCAGAGCAAGAGAGATGCCATCATGAAAGAAAAAAGAAACGTGGAAGGGACACGAAGAATTGCTTATGAGGGAGGCAGAGCGCTGGAGGTGCGATGAGGGAGGCATAATGGGAAGGTGTTATGGGAGGTAGTGTGATGGAGATGAGATAAGGGAGTGTTGAAGGTCTCATTAAAGAGGCAGAGTGGTGGATGACCTGTTAAGGAACTATGTGTAAGGTGCCGAAAAGGGAAGAGAAATGGTGTACGCGCTGTGAAAAAGGCAGAGTGGTTGAGTTACTATGAGAGAGTGGAGATTTAATTGTTATGAAGGGTGGAGACTGGTGGAGGCTCCATGAGGGAGACAAAGTGATAAAGGCTCAATTAGGAAGATAGAGTAGAGTAGGTGCCATGAAGAAGGCAGAGCTGTGAAGATTCCATGAGGGAGAATGAGTGGAAGACGGGCCATGAGGAGGACAGAGCGGTAGAACCATGAGGGAAGTAATGTTGGAAATGCCTTGAGGGAAGCAGAGTGGTGGAGCTGTTGAAAGGAAGACAGAGTAATGGAGATGCTATGAGAAAGTCTGAGTGATGATAGAGGTGACGCGACTGAGAAAAAAGTGTTGGATGTGGCATTATTGAGGTAGAGCGATGGATGATATATGAGGAAAGCAGAATGTTGGAGGCACCATGAGGAGGAAGAATGGCAGAAGTACCAGGAGAGATCTGGAAAGTTAGTTGTGATGATGACAAAGTGGAGATGGAGGAAGGAAAATTGAAAAGTGACGCGAAAAAGGCAGTATTTGTGGGTTGGAGTGCCCATAAGTGATGTGAAATGCCAGTTGATTCAAGCTGGTGAAGTAAGTGATAGGTAAAGTTATTTTGCTGTGGTACCATTACTTACAAGAGACAGATGTAGTTCCTTATATGCTGGTGGAGATGTAACCATGAGATATATGTAATGAAGAAGAAGTGGTGGCAGTTTGACAATGAGACAATGGATTGTCGGAGGTATGTTGGTGGGGAAACCATGAGTGATGAAGATGTGGTGGTGATGTGGCCATGAGACCTGTATTGTTGGAGATATGATGGTGGTGTAGCCATGAGACAAGATACGTTTATGATGTGACCATTAGGCATATAAATTGTTGAAGGTGTGGTGGTAGTCAGCACAGTGTTATACGTGTGCTGGATGTGTGGTCATGATGCAGCAGAGCGTCATATGTGTGACAGTGGTGTGGTCATGATATAGCACAAAGTGTCATTTGTGTGGTGGTGTTATCGTCATGATATAGCACAAAGTGTCATTTGTGTGGTGGTGGTGTAGTCACAAAGTGTCACATATGTCGTGTTGGTGTGGTCATATCACAGAGTGTCACAAGTGTGGTTGTGTGTGTTCGTGAGATAACACAGAGTGTCATATGTGTGGAGATAGTGTGGTAATGAGACAGTATAGAGTATCATAAGTGTGGTGGTGGTGTGGTCGTAAGATAGCACAGAGCGTCACCTTTATGGTGTTGGTGTGCTCATGAGACAGCAGTGAGTGTGACATGTGTGGTGATGGTGGTGGTGATGGTGGTGGTGATGGTGGTCGTATATACTCGCTAGTCCTACCAGTCCCTATGATGTCCCCCAACTGAGAGAGGGTCACTCCCTCCAACACTGGACTCTGATTAAGATACAACAAATTCTCCTCTCTGGCAGTACGACCGACCGCCCGCAGGAGGCCTGCCAAGGACACCGCCTCGGTGGTTCACTTGAGGACAATGTGATAATTAAGACGCCACTGACCAGCCGCTGCTGGCCGGGCAAGGACAATGAAGGATGAAGATAGGTTAACCATTTCATCATACAGACGCTGATCCTTTTCAAAGGATTATCTCACTAAGGAATATCCCTGTGTAGAGCATAATAACGGTATGAACCTATGCCCTTCGCAAGTCGACCTGTAACCACAAAAGGCCTCTGGAACACAGTCTTGACTTGGGGTTTCTTTAGTAGTTTACAGACAGTAAGCACTACAATATGGTCTCCGAGATGCTCTTATATTCGGCTTTATGTATGCACGTCTGTGGGGAGGATGTCAAAATCAGGTATGAGGTTTCTTATACGATTACGGGTTAGATGGTTGCATGGCATGAGTTGGTCGTCGTTTTAGTCAGTCATGCAAGAGAATTAAACATCAGTTGAACATTACTAACTTCCTGACTTTTGAATAAGATAGAAATAAGTAAGCTTCGGTATAGTGGTCTCAACAGAGGACAAGACTTAGCGGAACATCTTCCTGTCGATTTCGGTCGGTTTCTCCTGAGCGACACAAACACTCCGTTAACAAGAAAACAATTTTAGTGACAGCTAACGCTTCTGAAGACATTTACGTATAACACACAAATCACTGGTACTGTTCGAGTGTTTCACACTGACGTAACATGAACTATAAACATTTTCGTCGCTCTTCATAGTTACAGGCCTCTCAAGTCTCCCTATTGAAAGTTCAGTCAAGGCACCAAGAACAGCGACTGCCTGTGCACATATTACTAACATTTTCCGGTAACATTGATTATTCCTTAAGTACAAATGATAAGATGTACACAATTCATTAACCAACTAATTGAGTACATGAGGAGCAGACTTCGATTCAGTATAGTATAAAACTAGAAACACCAACATCCAGGGGTAAATGCAGTATGTCTTCTTCGGCAAACGCGTCTTGAATTCACCCGTGACTGATGCATCTTTACAGCATCTCCGATAACTTCTTTCCAAAAGTGTCTTCACTTTACCTTTGACAATCGCATCCTTACTTCACACTCGACAAATTGATCTTTACTACATTATAGACAGCACTAATCTTCGACCAAGTCCTTTCGAGTCAGGGCAAAGGCCTGGGTTCAGGTTGTCATTGCTCTAACAAATAAAAGAAAATAAGAAACTGAACAAAAACAGTGTTTCCTCTCTTACGGAAGGACGCATAAAAATCAGAATGTTGGATGACTCTATTTCGTGAAACATGGTTGAGCTGAAGCGCCCAAGGGTCCAGAACATTAGTCAGACAGTGGCAGCAGTCAGTATTGCGTGGGTGGGTGCTGGTCGCCATCACCACCACATCTCTCGCGGTGGTAGAGAAGGCACTCCCGCTCTTGTGCAATATTCTTACTAACTTCTCAGACAGTTATTTATTCTTAAAAGTCATATGTAAATTTCCCAGAACTTTTCTCCTCCTCTTTCCGTAGCCTGTCCCTCTGAAAGCTTGTGTAAAAATGGCAGGAGAAGTGGAACATTTTACCCACGTCTGGTTCACGTCAGTGAGTGCTCGAGAATTCCCCAGTCTCAGGGAAGACCAAGATAAAATTTATTTTCGCTCCTACACAAAAGGTGTTCCTTTCGTTTTAGATGAAAGTTGAATAGCGAAAACGTACGTATAAATGAATGTGTGTGTGTGTGTGTGTGTGTGTGTGTGTGTGTGTGTGTGTGTGTGTGTGTGTGTGTGTGTGTGTGTATGTGTGTGTGTGTGTGTGTGAGTGTGTGTGTGTGTGTGTGTGTGTGTGTGTGTGTGTCTGCGTGTCTGTGTGTCTGTGTCTGTGATAGTTTCTGCATTTATTACTTCTTTATTGAACAATAAAGAAATGTTTCTCCACATTTTTCCCGAATCGTTCGATTCTTTGCATCACTGGTTTGAACCCATAGAGCACGGTGGTACGATCCTTGAGCAAGATGGTACTACCTTTTAATGCAACAATACCGGCCCTTGGGTACGATGAACTTAAAGGTCAGATCATAGGGCAGGTTACCATGATCAAGTCTCACACTGTCGTCTTTAAGGATCCGAACCCTATACCCAAGGGATAGAATTTTAGAAATTTAAGCATAATCAACATGACGTACACGTTGTGTGGTACCCCTAGTAAAAAGATACATGAAATAACCATTGAGATATCGTTCAAACTAAAACGCTGACAACAGAAAAGGGTGTGCCCTGAAATAATATCCATACAAGAGAGGGATAGAAGGATCTCTTGTTGTGCACAATCATTTGCGGAAGTATTGCACACTGCTGGGCATGATTTGGTCCAATGTGGAGGATATTCGTGAAGCTTCGCTATTAAGTCAGAAAACTTTATGACTAAGATTACTTTCGTGAGGCAGGTGGATCAAATGGCTCGATTCAGCACCGTCAAACTCATTTTTTTGAACAGGCCACCTTACCCTGATGCATGTTAAGGGACTAGCGAACAAAGGGGTCATCTGATCCTCCTCCCAAGTTTAATTTACTGATTCAAAAAGTCACAACTTTCCTGCCCTTAATGATATGGAGAAGATGATACTTGATCAATATTTAAGTTGCACATAATGTCTTCAAAGAAGACGATCCTAATGACCTGAGAAATTACGAAATAGATGAGGGCTATCCATCAGCAATTTTCGTTTTCATGAAAGTCTAGAATCTCTCCATCAGAGCAGGGGTCAAGTATGTACTATCCATTATCATTACTAGTTAGCATTATGTTACGTGCTAGGAATATCACCTTGTTCGTGGGGTTATCCACCTTTTAAAGTTAGTTGTTTCAAGACCGGATTGTAACATCTTTTATCATTGTGAAAAAGTAACCCTTTCAGGCGTTTGTTTCGTGTGGATCTTATGTTTCTTTATGCTGTTACACAGAATGACCCACATTTTATAACTTTACATAACTTATCCCTGGGGATAAGGGAGAAAGAATACCTCCCACGTATTCCCTGCGTGTCGTAGAAGGCGACTAAAAGGGAAGGGAGCGGGGGGCTGGAAATCTTCCCCTCATTTTTTTTTTCCAAAGGAAGGAACAGAGAACGGGGCCACGTGAGGATATTCCCTCAAAGGCCCAGTCCTCTGTTCTTAACGCTACCTCGCTGAGGCGGGAAATGGCGAATAGTATGAAAGAAAGATAACTTAACGTATATTTTTTTCTTTTCTTTCACACGTGATTCCAGCTCAAATCTCCACGAATAACAGAAATAGCGGTATACCTGTGATAACACACGACATCTCTCCTAGCAGAAGTTGTACTACATGGTTATCGAACCCACATCATCTATCGCTGCAGCTCAAGGGCGTGGCGTGTGTCAGCAGGCTAAACAAACAACTTAGTATGAATACGTAGGTCAGTCAATTCCTCTACCTGACTTGAAACTCTCTTTACCCTCGTTTGACAAGACAAACTTCAGAAGCTGTCGCCAGCATCTCCTAAATTGAGATCGTATCTCGGAATTCAGGAAAAAAGTCAGTTATATTTCAATCTTACATTGACATGCTCAAAGAGATATTGGAACTATGTTTACTTTGTTATGTAATATGTTTGAAAATATAATGTTTCAGAAGTTACATTTTGCTAAACGAACTCTGAGTTCTGAAACAAGTTTTTGATATTACAGGAATCCTTATGAAATATGTAAATAAACATTCGAAGAATATTTATTTATGAAAAACACCCTAAGACATACGGGTAAAATGAGGAATACTATGAATGTCCTGACATCATTATTCCTCTGTAAAAGAGGAACTCACTTGACATACATTACCAACACTGTCTTTGACTTTAACACATCTGTTGATGCGGACCTATCCGTGGCGAGAGATGCTGAATCCCGATGATGAAAAAGTACAGCTGTTACCTTAATGTCTTACTATTTAGGATGAGATCGTAATAAGTAAATGTCTTCCTTTTTGGGATATCGTACAGATACCAAAGTAATTAATTCTTTCTGTGTTTAGTATTGGGATGTAAAAAGTATAATATAAGTGCTACCACAAGTTATTGGTTTTCTCCACGAGAGTGCCGGCATAATTAAAACTTTCATTCTTCTTCCATTTTCATCAGGAAGACAGAATCATATTCTTATATAACCAAAGGGGCAGCACACCATAAGTGAATAGTCATGGATAGATATCCTTCCTGTTCATAGAGATGCTCTGTGGAAGGTATTAAGAATATATGGTGTGGTAGGCAAGTTGTTCGAAGCAGTGAAAAGTTTTTATCGAGGATGTAAGGCATATGTACGTATAGGAAGAGATGAAAGTGATAGGTTCTCAGTGAATGTAGGTTTGCAGCAGGGGTGTGTGACGTCTCAATGGTTGTTTAATTGGTTTATGGATGGGGTTGTTAGGGAGGTGACTGCAAGAGTTTTGGAAAGAGGGGCAAGTATACAGTCTGTTGTGGATGAGAGAGCTTGGGAGTGAGTCAGTTGTTCGCTGATGATACAGCGCTGGTGGCAGATTCGTGTGAGAAACTTCAGAAGCTGGTGACTGAGTTAGGTAAAGCATGTGAAAGAAGAAAGCTGAGGGTAGATATGAATAAGAGCAAGGTTGTTAGGTACAGTAGGGTTGAGGGACAAATCAACTGGGAGGTACGCTTGAATGGAGAAAAACTAGAGGAAGTGAAGTGTTTTAGACATCTGGGAGTGGATTTGGCAGCGGATGGAACCATGGAAGAGGAAGTGAATCATAGGGTGGGGTAGGGGCGAAAGTTCTGGGAGCGTTGAAGAATGTGTGGAAGTCGAGAAAATTATCTCGGAAAGCAAAAATGGGTATGTTTGAAGTAATTTTGTTTCCAACAATGTTATATGGTTGCGAAGCGTAGGCTATGGATAGAGTTGTGCGGAGGAGGGTGGATGTGCTGGAAATAATATGTTTCAGGATAATATGTGGTGTGAGGTGGTTTGATCGAGTAAGTGATAATAGGGTAAGAGAGATGTGTGGTAATGAAAAGAGTGTGGTTGAGAGAGCAGAAGAGGATGTTTTGAAATGGTTTGGTCACATGGAGAGAATGAGTGAGGAAAGATTGACCAAGAGGATATATGTGTCAGAAGTGGAGGGAACGAGGAGAACTGGGAGACCCAACTGGCGGTGGAAAGATGGAGTGAAAAAGACTTTGAGTGATCGGGGCCTGAACATGCAGGAAGGTGAAAGGCGTGCAATGAATAAGGTGAAATGGAACGATGTGGTATACCGGTGTCGACATGCTGTCAATGGATTGAACCAGGGCATGTGAAGCGTCTGGGGTAAACAATGGAAATTTCTCTGGGGCCAGGATGTGGAAAGGGAGCTGTGGTTTCAGTGCAATATTACATGACAGCTAGAGACTGAGTGTGAACGAATGTGGCCTTTGTTGTCTTTTCCTAGCGCTACCTTCCGCATATGAGGGGGGAAGGGGTTGTTATTTCATGTGTGGCGGGTTGACGATGGGAATGAATAAACGCAGAGGGTATGAACTATGTACATGTGAATATATGTATATGTCTGTGTGTAAATATATATATACGATGAGATGTATAGGTATGTATATTTGCGTGTGTGGACGTGTATGTATATACATGTGTATGTTTGTGGGTTGGGCCATTCTTTCGTCTGTTTCCTTATGATACCTCGCTGACGCGGGACACAGCGACAAAGCAAAATCAACAAATAAATGACATACATACATATATATATATATATATAAATATATATATATATATATATATATATATATATATATATATATATATATATATATATATATATATATATATATATATATATTTACATATTCTTTTTTTTTCTTTTTTTTGCTTTGTCGCTGTCTCCCGCGTTTGCGAGGTAGCGCAAGGAAACAGACGAAAGAAATGGCCCAACCCCCCCCCCCCATACACATGTACATACACACGTCCACACACGCAAATATACATACCTACACAGCTTTCCATGGTTTACCCCAGATTTTTCACATGCCCTGATTCAATCCACTGACAGCACGTCAACCCCGGTATACCACATCCATCCAATTCACTCTATTCCTTGCCCTCCTTTCACCCTCCTACATGTTCAGGCCCCGATCACACAAAATCTTTTTCACTCCATCTTTCCACCTCCAATTTGGTCTCCCACTTCTCGTTCCCTCCACCTCCGACACATATATCCTCTTGGTCAATCTTTCCTCACTCATTCTCTCCATGTGCACAAACCATTTCAAAACACCCTCTTCTGCTCTCTCAACCACGCTCTTTTTATTTTCACACATTTATCTTACCCTTACGTTACTTACTCGATCAAACCACCTCACACCACACATTGTCCTCAAACATCTCATTTCCAGCACATCCATCTTCCTGCGCACAACTCTATCCATAGCCCACGCCTTGCAACCATACAACATTGCTGGAACCACTATTCCTTCAAACATACCCATTTTTGCTTTCCGAGATAATGTTCTCGACTTCCACACATTCTTCAAGGCTCCCAGGATTTTCGCCCCCTCCCCCACCCTATGATCCACTTCCGCTTCCATGGTTCCATCCGCTGCCATATCCACTCCCAGATATCTAAAACACTTTACTTCCTCCAGTTTTTCTCCATTCAAACTTGCCTCCCAATTGACTTGACCCTCAACCCTACTGTACCTAATAACCTTGCTCTTATTCACATTTACTCTTAAATTTCTTCTTTCACACATTTTACCAAACTCAGTCACCAGCTTCTGCAGTTTCTCACATGAATCAGCCACCAGCGCTGTATCATCAGCGAACAACAACTGACTCACTTCCCAAGTTCTCTCATTCCCAACACACTTCATACTTGCCACTCTTTCCAAAACTCTTTCATTCACCTCCCTAACAACCCCATCCATAAACAAATTAAACAACCATGGAGACATCACACACCCCTGCCGCAAACCTACATTCACTGAGAACCAATCACTTTCCTCTCTTCCTACACGTACACATGCCTTACATCCTCGATAAAAACTTTTCACTGCTTCTAATAACTTGCCTCCCACAACATATATTCTTAATACCTTCCACAGAGCATCTATATCAACTCTATCATATGCCTTCTCCAGATCCATATATGCTACATACAAATCCATTTGCTTTTCTAAGTATTTCTCACATACATTCTTCAAAGCAAACACCTGATCCACACATCCTCTACCACTTCTGAAACCACACTGCTCTTCCCCAATCTGATGCTCTGTACATGCTTTCACCCTCTCAATCAATACCCTCCCATATAATTTACCAGGAATACTCAACAAACTTATAACTCTGTAATTTGAGCACTCACTCTTATCCTCTTTGCCTTTGTACAATGGCACTATGCACGCATTCCGCCAATCCTCAGGCACCTCACCATGAATCATACATACATTAAATAACCTTACCAACAAGTCAATGATACAGTCACCCCCTTTTTTAATAAATTCCAC
>NC_092225.1:4144373-4147473 GCF_036320965.1 Panulirus ornatus
ACATCCCTCCAGTTGCACTTCTCAGCACATTAACATCCAAAAGTCTCCCTTTCGCGCGCCTATCAATTAACACGTAATCCGATAATGCTATCTGGCCATGTCTCCTACTTACATACGTGAACTTATGTATATCTCGCTTTTTAAACCAGGTATTCCCAATCACCAGTCCTTTTTCAGCACATAAATCTACAAGCTCTTCACCATTGCCATTTATAACACTGAACACTCCATGTTTACCAATTATTCCCTCAACTGCCACATTACTCACCTTTGCATTCAAATCACCCATCACCATAACCCGGTCTCGCATATCAAAACCACTAACACACTTAATCAGCTGCTCAGAAAACACTTGCCTCTCATGATCTTTCTTTTCATTCCCAGGTGCATATGCACCAATAACCACCTATCTCTCTCCATCAACTTGCAGTTTTACCCATATCAATCTAGAATTTACTTTCTTATATTCTATCAAATACTCCCACATCAGGAGTAGTGCTACTCCTTCCCTTGCTCTTGTCTTGTCACTAACCCCTGACTTTACTCCCAAGACATTCCCAAACCACTCTTCCCCTTTACCCTTGAGCTTCGTTTTACTCAGAGCCAAAACATCCAGGTTCCTTTCCTCAAACATACTACCTATCTCTCCTTTTTTTCTGATCTTGGTTACATCAACACACATTTAGACACCCCAATCTGAGCCTATATATATATATATATATATATATATATATATATATATATATATATATATATATATATATATATATATATATATATATATATATATATATATATATATATATATATATATATATATATATATATATATATATATATATTTATATATATATATATATATATATATATATATATATATATATATATATATATATATATATATATATATATATATATATATATATATATATATATATATATATATATATATATATATATATATATATATATATATATATATCCCTGGGGATAGGGGAGAAAGAATACTTCCCACGTATTCCCTGCGTGTCGTAGAAGGCGACTAAAAGGGGAGGGAGCGGGTGGCTGGAAATCCTCCCCTCTCGTTTTTTTCAATTTTCCAAAAGAAGGAACAGAGAAGGGGGCCAGGTGAGGATGTTCCCTCAAAGGCCCATTCCTCTGTTCTTAACGCTACCTCGCTGACGTGGGAAATGGCGAATAGTACGAAAGAAAAAAAAAAAAAAAAAAAAAATATATATATATATATATATATATATATATATATATATATATAAATATATAGAACGTCAGTGACAGCGTATGACAAGCAAAATCATTAATCATTAGAAAAAAAAATAATTTGGGGTGATGTTCCTCCCACGCAACACAGATCACGCGACCTCTCCGCAGCTCACGTAGTCATTGAATACCTCAGAAATTACATCTATTTTTTTCATCCTGAAATGGAATATAAAAGGAATCGTGACGAGGAAGAACCAGGTACGTTTCTGCAATATCATGAAAAGTAGTGGCCTAATATCATTCAATGTTGGAGGAGAGTTTTCCCACCTTACCCCAGACTTATCCTAACTACCAAACGTGGGGGAAAGCCGCGACAGCGGATATCAATAAACGTAACTTACCTCAGCTAAAACTTAATCAGCTAAACTAGCCTTACTAAAGGAATTAAGCACTACCCCTGACTTAACCATCTATACTACCTAACATGAATCTATCTAGAACTTAACATAAACTTAACCGCCTAACCTACAGTACGCACTTAAACTGAACGTAAACTTAGCCACCTAACCTAAGCTCCTTCCGCTACTAAGACCAGTGGGTAAGCCCTGTCCACCGCCCAAAGATAGGAACCGGTTCTTCATTTCACCAGAAACTTTTCCATTGGTAAAATAACCCACTTGGCAGAATATTCACATTCTTAAAACACCCTATGTGCCAGAGCACATTGTGAGCCTTATATGTGAACATTATAATAATACTAATAATAATCTTAAGAGATATAATCCCGGTGCTATGTGCACATCTCTTTATTTTTATTCTTCATTTTAGAGAGGAGATGCTGGTGTATGGGGCAATTTGCGCCAAGACTGTAATGGGAAGTTACGACGGAATAACATGTAATCACCTATTTGTATGGTACGGGGAGGGAGTCTTACATTTGAGGTCTCATATATATATATATATATATATATATATATATATATATATATATATATATATATATATATATATATATATATATATATATATATATATATATATATATATATATATATATATATATATATATATATATATATATCGAGGATAAAAAGAGAGTGTGAGTGATTAGAAAATTTGTGTAAGTGATTAATTTTCTGAAAGCCTCGTCAATCGTGACTGATGCTTGTCCCAACCTCAACACCCGTCGGGCAGTGGGAAGGAGGATAGAGGGCGTATGAAAAGTTGCGAGACGTGTGTGAGACCTCGAACTTGTGTGTTTGATGATTTTAGAACACTGGAACTTGAAAAGAACAGAAAAGCGCGTTGAAGCAGACAAGATGAGTGAGATGACTACTACTTGTGAATCGCCTCCAAAGAGTGTCCTTAAGTTTGATGATGACTCAGAATTTCCTCCAGTGTAAACAGTGCAGTTAGTAACTCTGGGACTTTCCCATAATTGAGAACATTTCTTCACGTCAGAATTTGTGGGCTGAGAAGGCAGCTTATACTCAAATTATCATTGCAAAACTATCTCAATAAATATCATCCATATCTTTGTGATGAATGTTAAATATTGCAAGTGTAATGACAGATTTTAACTATGTATAATGTTTCTTGTACATTACCATATTACTGGGAAGATGTGCTGAAGATGAAGCAAGGTAAAGTTCAGTAATTTCAAGAGAATCAGTCTGTCCTGGTTGTCTTAGTTTTTTGATGCTTAACATTTGGTGAAGTAAGGCAGTTACATCATATGTTTTAATTTAATGAAAGTATTTTCCTTATTTTCAGTAATATAAGAATATTTTTTTTGCTACATGAATTGATGTATAGGACTGTGTATATATATATATATATATATATATATATATATATATATATATATATATATATATAT
>NC_092225.1:4147573-4154546 GCF_036320965.1 Panulirus ornatus
AAAAAAAAAAAAGGCCACATTCGTTCACACTCAATTCTAGCTGTCATATGTAATACACCGAAACCACAACTACCTTTCCACATTCAGGCTCAAGAGACCTTTCTATGGTTTACCCCAGACGATTCACATTTCCTGGTTCAATCCATTGACAGTACGTTGACCCTGGTATACCACTTCGTTCCATTTCACTCTATTCCTTGCACGCCCTTCACCCTCCTGTATGTTCAGGCCCTGATCGCTCAATATCTTTTTCACTCCCTCCTTCCACTTCTAATTTGGTCTTCTGCTTCTCCTTGTTCCCTTTACTTCTGATATATATATATATCCTCTTTGTCAATCTTTCCTCACTCATTCTCTCCATGCGTTCCAACCATTTCAACAAACCATTCGCTGCTCTCTGAACCACAGTCTTTTCATTAACACACATATCTCTTAGCATTTCATTACTTACGCGATCAAATTACCTCACACCACATATTGTCCTCAAATATTTCATTTCTAACATATCCACCCGCCTCCACACAACGCTATCCGTAGAATATGCCTTGCAACCATGTAACATTGTTGGAATCATTATCCCTTCAAACATACCCAATTTTGCCCTCTTAAGATAACGTTCTGGCCTTCCACACATTCTTCGACGCTCCTAGAACCTTCGCCCCTTCACCCCACCCGGTGACACACTTCCCTTTCCATGGCTCCATTCGCTACAAAGTCTACTCCCAGATATCTAAAACACTTCCCTTCCTCCAGTTTTTCTCCATTTAACTTATCTCCCAAGTAACTTGTCCCTCAACACTAATGAACCTAATAACCTTGTTTTATTCACATTTGCTCTCAATTTCCTTCTTTCAAATACTTTACCAAACGCAATCACCAGCTTCTGCAGTTTCTCACCCAAGTCAGCTACGAGCGCTGTATCATCAGCGAAAAGCAACTGACTCACTTCCCAAGCCCTCTCATCCATAACATACTGCATACTTGCCCTTCCCTACAAAACATTTGCATTCTCCTAACAACCCCATCCATAAACAAATCAAACAACCATGGAGACATCATGTAACCCTGCCATTCACAGATAATCAATCACTTTCCTCTCTGCCAACACGTACATATGCCTTACATCCTCGATAAAAACTTTTACTGCTTCCAGTAACATGCCTTCCACACTATATACTCTTAATACCTTCCACAAAGAATCTCTATCAAATCTATCATATGCCTCTTCCATATCCATAAGTGCTGCATACAAATCCATTTGTTTTTCTAAGTATTTCTCACATACATCCTTCAAAGCAAACACCTGATCCACACATCCTATAAAACTTTTGAAACCACATAGTCTAATATTCTATCCGTTCCTTCACCCTCTGAATCAATTCCCTCCCATACAATTTCCCAGGAATAAGGAATACTCAAAAACTTATACCTCTGTAATTTGAACACTCACCTTTATCCCATTTGCCTCTGTAAAATGGCACTATGAATGCATTCCGCCAATCCTCAGGTACTTAGCCACGAGCAACACATACATCACATATCCTAACCAACCAGTCGACAACACAGTCACCCCATTTTTTATCAAATTCTACTGCAATACCATCGGAAACAGCCGTTTTGCCGGCTTTCATCTTCCTCAAAGCTTTTACTACCTCCTCTCTTTTCACCAAATCATTCTCACTGTATCATATAACACATTCAACACACCTTCAAAATACTCACTCTATCTCCTCCTCACATCACCACTACTTGTTGTCACCTCCCCATCAGCCCCATAAACAGTTGTTCCCATTTGTTCTCTTGTCTTACGCACTTTATTTACCTCCTCCCAAAAAAAACTTTTTAATCTCACGAAAATTTAATGATACTCTCTCACCCCAACTCTCATTTGTCCTCTTTTTCACCTCTTGCTCTTTTCTCTTGACCTCCTGCCTTTTTCATGTATAGATCTCATCATTTGCACTATTTCCCTGCAAATATCATCCGAATGACTCTCTCTTCTCTTTCATTAATAATGTTACTTCTTCATCCCACCACTCACTACCCTTTCTAATCTTCCCACCTCCCAAGCTTCTCATGCCAATGGCATCTTTTGTGCAAACCATCACTGCTTCCCTAAATACATCCCATTCCTCCCCTACTCCCCTTACGTCCTTTACTCTCACGTTTATCATTCTGCCCTCAGTCTCTCCTGGTACCTCTTCACACGAATCACCTTCCCAAGCTCAATTACTCTCACCATTCTCTTCACCTCAACATTCTCTCTTTATCTCTAAACACCTCTACAAATCTTCACATGCGCCTCCACAAGATAATGATCAGACATCTCTCCAGTTGCACCTCTTAACATAGTAACATCCAAAAGTCTCTCTTTCACGCGTCTATCAATTAACACGTAATCCAATAAAGCTCTCTGGCATTCTCTCCTACTCACATACATATACTTATGTATATCTCACTTTTTAAACCAGAGGTTCCCAATCACCAGTTCTTTTTCAAAACACAAATCTACAAACTCTTCACCATTTACATTCACAACACTAAACACCACATTTACACCAATTATTCGCTCAACTGCAACATTACTCACTTTTCCATATATATATATATATATATATATATATATATATATATATATATATATATATATATATATATATATATATATATATATATATATATATCATTTATTTATTTTTATTTTTTTTTGCTTTGTCGCCGTCTCCCGCGTTAGTGAGGTAGCGCAAGGAAGTAGACGAAAAAATGGCCGAACCCACCCACATACACATGTATATACATGCACGTCCACACACGCAAATATACACACCTATACAACTCAACGTATACATGTATATACACACACAGACATATACATATATACACGTGTACATAATTCATACTGACTGCCTTTATTCATTCCCATCGCCACCCCGCCACACATGGAATAACAATCCGATCCCCCCCTAATGTGTGCTAGGTAGTGCTAGGAAAAGACAAAAAAGGCCCCATTCGTTCAAATTCAGTCTCTAGCTGTCATGTAATAATGCACCGACACCACAGCTCCCTTTCCACATCCAGGCCCCAGAAAACTTTCCATAGTTTACCCCAGACGCTTCACATGCCCTGGTTCCATCCATTGATAGCAGGTTGGCCACGGTATACCACAACGTTCTAATTCACTCTATTCCTTGCACGCCTTTCACCGTCATACATGTTCAGGCCCCGATCACTCAAAATCTTTTTAACTCCATCTTACTACCTCCAATTTGGTCTCCTACTTCTCCTCGTTCCGTCCACCTCTGAATATATATCCTCTTGGTCAATCATTCCTCACTCATTCTCTCCATGTGACCGAACCATTTCAAAACACCGACTTCTGCTCTCCCAACTACACTCTTTTTATTGCCACACATCTCCCTTACCCTATTATTACTTACTCGATCAAACCACCTCACACCACATATTGTCCTCAAACATCTCATTTCCAGGATATCCACCTTCCTGCACACAACCTCTATCCATAGCCCACGCCTCGCAACCATACAACATTGTTGGAACCACTATTCCTTCAAACATAACCATTTTTGCTTTCCGAGATAATGTTCTCGACTTCCACACATTCTTCAAGGCCCCCAGAATTTTCGCCCCCTCCCCCACCCTATGATCCACTTCCGCTTCCATGGTTCCATCCGCTGCCAGATCCACTCCCAGATATCTAAAACACTTCACTTCCTCCAGTTTTTCTCCATTCAAACTCACCTCTCAATTGACTTGACCCTCAACCCTACTGTACCTAATGACCTTGCTCTTATTCACATTTACTCTTAACTTTCTTCTTCCAAACACTTTACCAAACTCAGTCACCAGCTTCTGCAGTTTCTCACATGAATCAGCCACCAGCGCTGTATCATCAGCGAACAACAACTGACTCACTTCCCAAGCTCTCTCATCCCCAACAGACTTCATACTTGCACCTCTTTCCAAACTCTTGCGTTTACCTCCCTAACAACCCCATCCATAAACAAATTAAACAATCATGGAGACATCACACACCCCTGCCGCAAACCTACATTCACTGAGAACCAATCATTTTCCTCTCTTCCTACACGTACACATGCCTTACATCCTTGATAAAAACTTTTCACTGCTTTTCATTGCTTTGTCGCTGTCTCCCGCGTTTGCGAAGTAGCGCAAGGAAACAGACGAAAGAAATGGCCCAACCCACCCTTATATACATGTATATACATACGTCCACACACGCAAATATACATACCTACACAGCTTTCCATGGTTTACACCAGACGCTTCATATGCCCTGATTCAAGCCACTGACAGCACGTCAACCCCCGTATACCAAATCGATCCAATTCACTCTATTCCTTGCCCTCCTTTCACCCTCCTGCATGTTCAGGCCCCGATCACACAAAATCTTTTTCACTCCATCTTTCCACCTCCAATTTGGTCTCCCACTTCTCGTTCCCTCCACCTAAGACACATATATCCTCTTGGTCAATCTTTCCTCACTCATTCTTTCCATGTGCTCAAACCATATCAAAACACCATCTTCTGCTCTCTCGACCACGCTCTTTTTATTTCCACACATCTCTCTAACCCTTACGTTCTTACTCGATCAAACCACCTCACACCACACATTGTCCTCAAACATCTCATTTCCAGCACATCCATCCTCCTGCGAACAACTCTATCCATAGCCCACGCCTCGCAACCATACAGCATTGTTGGAACCACTATTCCTTCAAACATACCCATTTTTGCTTTCCGAGATAATGTTCTCGACTTCCACACATTCTTCAAGGCTCCCTGAATTTTCGCCCCCTCCCCCACCCTATGATCCACTTCCGCTTCCATGGTTCCATCCGCTGCCAGATCCACTCCCAGATATCTAAAACACTTTACTTCCTCCAGTTTTTCTCCATTCAAATTTACCTCCCAATTGACTTGACCCTCAACCCTACTGTACCTAATAACCTTGCTGTTATTCACATTTACTCTTAACTTTCTTCTTTCACACACTTTACCAAACTCAGTCACCATCTTCTGCAGTTTCTCACATGAATCAGCCACCAGCGCTGTATCATCAGCGAACAACAACTGACTCACTTTCAAGCTCTCTTATCCCCAACAGACTTCATACTTGCCCCTCTTTCCAAAACTCTTGAATTCACCTCCCTAACAACCCCATCCATAAACAAATTAAACATCCATGGAGACATTACATATCCCTGCCGCAAACCTACATTCACTGAGAACCAATCACTTTCCTCTCTTCCTACACGTACACATGCCTTACATCCTCGATAAAAACTTTTCACTGCTTCTGACAACTTGCCTCCCACACCATATATTCTTAATACCTTTCACACAGCATCTCTATCAACTCTATCATATGCCTTCTCCAGATCCATAAATGCTACATACAAATCCATTTGCTTTTCTAAGTATTTCTCACATACATTCTTCAAAGCAAACACCTGATCCACACATCCTCTACCACTTCTGAAACCACACTGCTCTTCCCCAATCTGATGCTCTGTACATGCCTTCACCCTCTCAATCAATACCCTCCCATATAATTTACCAGGAATACTCAAAAAACTTATACCTCTGAAATTTGAGCACTATCTCTTATCCTCTTTGCCTTTGTACAATGGCACTATGCACGCATTCCGCCAATCCTCAGGCACCTCACCATGAGTCATACATACATTGAATAACCTTACCAACCAGTCAATAATACAGTGACCCCCTTTTTTAATAAATTCCACTGCAATACCATCCAAACCTGCTGCCTTGCCGGCTTTCATCTTCCGCAAAGCTTTTACTACCTCTTCTCTGTTTACCAAATCATTTTCCCTAACCCTCTCACTTTGCATACCACCTCGACCAAAACACCCTATATCTGCCACTCTATCGTCAAACACATTCAACAGACCTTCAAAATACTCACTACATCTCTTTCTCACATCACCACTATTTGTTATCACCTCCCCATTTGCGCCCTTCACTGAAGTTCCCACATGCTCCCTTGTCTTACGCACTTTATTTACCTCCTTCCAGAACATCTGTTTATTCTCCCTAAAATTTAATGATACTCTCTCACACCAACTCTCATTTGCCCTTTTTTTCACCTCTTGCACCTTTCTCTTGACCTCCTGCCTCTTTCTTTTATACATCTCCCACTCAGTTGCATTTTTTCCCTGCAAAAATCGTCCAAATCCCTCTCTCTCCTCTTTCACTAATAATCTAATAATCCCACCACTCACTACCCTTTCTAATCAACCCACCTCCCACTCTTCTCATGCCACAAGCATCTTTTGCGCAATCCATCACTGATTCCCTAAATACATCCCATTCCTCCCCCACTCCCCTAACTTCCATTGTTCTCACCTTTTTCTATTCTGTACTCAGTCTCTCCTGGTACTTCCTCACATAAGTCTCCTTCCCAAGCTCACTTACTCTCAACACCCTCTTCATCCCAACATTCGCTCTTCTTTTCTGAAATCCCATACAAATCTTCACCTTAGCCTCCATAAAATAATGATCAGACATCCCTCCACTTTCACCTCTCAGTACATTAACATCGAAGAGTCTCTCTTTCGCACGCCTGTCAATTAACACGTAATCCAATAACGCTCTCTGGCCATCTCTCCTACTTACATACGTATACTTATGTATATCTCGCTTTTTAAACCAGGTATTCCCAATCACCAGTCCTTTTTCAGCATATAAATCTACAAGCTCTTCACCATTTCCATTTACAACACGGAACACCCCATGTATACCAATTATTCCCTCAACTGCCACATTACTCACCTTTGCATTCAAATCACCCATCACTATAACACGGTCTCTTGCATAAAAACCACTAACACACTCATTCAGCTGCTCCCAAAACAGCGGAGGAGTGGTTTGGGAATGTCTTCGGAGTAAAGTCAGGGGTTAGTAAGAGACA
>NC_092225.1:4154646-4167146 GCF_036320965.1 Panulirus ornatus
CCCAACCCACCCATATACACATACACGTCCAGACACGTCCACACACGCAAATATACATACCTATACATCTCAACGTATACATATATATATATATATATATATATATGTATATATATATATATATATATATATATATGTATATATATATATATATATATATGTATTTCTCTTCGCCACCTCGCCACATATGAAATAACAACCCTCACCCCCCTCATGTTCGCGAGGAAGCGCTAGGAAAAGACAACAAAGGCCACTTTCGTTCACACTCAGTCTCTAGCTGTCATGTAATAATGCACCAAAACCACAGCTCCCTTTCCCCATCCAGACCCCACAGAACTTTCCATGGTTTACCCAAGAAGCTTCACATGCCCCGGTTCAATCCATTGACTTCACGTTGACCCCGTTATACCACATCGTTCCAATTCACTCTATTCCTTGCAAGCCATTCACCCTCCTGCTTGTTCAGTCCCCGATCGCTGAAAATCTTTATCACTCCTTTTTTCCTCCTCCAATTTGGTCTTCCACTTCTCATCGTTCCCTTCACCTCTGCCATATAGATCTTCTTTGTCAATCTTTCCTCACGCATTCTCTCCATTAGAACAATCAATTTCGAAATGTCCTCTTCTGCTCTCTCACCAAACTCTCTCTTACCCTTTCATTACTTACTCGATCAAACCACCTCACACCACATATTGTCCTCAAACATCTTATTTCCAATACCTCCACCCTCCTCCGCATAACTCTATCTATATTCCACGCCTTGCAACCATATATAATTGTTGGAACCACTATTCCTTCAAACATACCCATTTTTGATTTCCGCGATAATGTTCTCGCTTTCCACATTTTTCAACGCTTCCAGAACTTTCGCCCCCTTCCCCACCATGTGACTCACTTCCGAGTCCATAGTTCCACCCGCTTCACTTCCTCCAGATTTTCTCCATTCAAACTTACCTCCCAATTGCCTTGTCCTTCAACCCCACTGTACCTAATAACCTTGGTCTTATTCACATTTACCTTTAGTATTCTTCTTTCACACACTTTACCAGAATCAGTCACCAGTTTCTGCAGTTTCTCACCCGAATCAGCCACCAGCGCTATATCATTAGCATACAACTGACTCCCTTCCCAAGCCCTCTCATCTACAACAGTCAGCATACTTGCCCCTCTCTTCAAAATTTTTACATTCACCTCCCTAAGAACCCCATCCATAAAGAAATTGAACAACCATGGAGACATCATGCAAACCTGTTCAAACCGAAATTCACTGAGAACTAACCACTTTCCTATCTTCCTACTCATACAAATGCCTTACATCTTCGATAAAATCTTTTCACTGCTTCTAGCAACTTGCCTCCCACACCATATATTCTTAATACCTTCCACAAAGCATCTCTAACAACTCTATCATATGCCTTCTCCAGATCCATAAATGCTAAAGAAATCCTTTTCATTTGCTAATTATTCTCACATACATTCTTCAAAATCAAACCGCTGATCCACGCATCATCTACAACTTTTGAAACAACACTGCTTTTCCCCTTTCTGATGCTACGTACATGATATCACCCTCTCAATCAGTACCCTCTAGTATGATTTCCCATGAATACTAAACAAACTAATACTACTGTTATTTGAACGCTCACCTTTTCCCCTTTTGCCTTTGTACAGTGGCACTATACATGCATTCCGTCAATCCTCAGGCACCTCACAAAGAGCCGTACATACATTAAATATAATTACCATTAGTGAACAGCAGTCTCACCACTTATTTAATAAATTCCATTGCAATATCATCCAAACTCGCTGCCTTGCCGGCTTTCATTTTCTGCAAAGCGTTTGCTGCTTCTTCTCTGTTTACCAAATCATTCTCCCTAACCCTCTCACTTCGCACACCACCTCGACCAAAACACCCTATATATGCCACTCTATCATGTAACACATCCAAGAAACCTTGAAGATACTCAATCCATCTCCTTCTCACATCTTCACTACTTGTTATTACTTTCCCGTTAGCCCGCTTCACCGAAGTTCCCATTTGTTCTCATGTCTTAGAGACTTTATTTATCTCCTTCCAAAATAACTTTCTCTTCTTCCTAAAATTTAATGATATTCTCTCACCCCAACTCTCATTTGCCCTCTTTTTCAACTCTTGCACCTTTCTCTTGACCTCCTGCCTCTTTCTCTTATACTTCTCCCATTCATTTGCACAGTTTCCCTGCACTACTCGTCTAAATGCCTCTCTCTTCTCTTTCACTAATAATCTTACTTCTCCATCCCACCACTCAATACGCTTTCTAATCTGCCCACCTCCCACGCTTTTCAAGGCACAAGCATCTTTCGAGTACATATTATTCGAATAGTTATTTCCTATTACCCAGGACCTTAGCCCAGCGATAGCATTCCCGCCTATTGCACAGGGGACCCGGGTTCGATCCTTTGCTGTTGGGGTGAAGGCTTTGGAGAAGAGGAATGTGGTTTCAGAAATGGAAGAGGATGTATGGATCATGTGTTTGCTTTGAAAAATGTATCTGAGAAATATTTGGAAAAGCAAAAGGATTTGTCTGTAGCATTTATGGATATGGAGAATGGTATAAGATAAAGTTGATATAAGTATCAAGAATATATGGTGTGAGAGACAAGTTGTTAGAAGCAGTGAAAAGTTTTTATCGAGAATGTAAGTCATATATGCGTGTGGAAAGAGAGGAAAATGATTGGTCCTCAGTGGATGTTGGTTTGTGGCAGGGGTGTGTGATGTGTCCATGGTTGTTTAATCTGCTGATGGATGGGGTTGTTATGGAAGTGAATGCAAGAGTTTTGGAAAGAGGGGTAAGTATGCAGTTTGTTGCGGATGAGAGAACTTGGGAAGAGCCAGTTGTTGTTCGCTGATGATACAGCGCTGGTGGCTGATTTATGTAAGAAACTGCAGAATCTGGTGACTGAGTTTGGAAAATGTGCAAAAGAAGAAACCTGAGAGTAAATGTGAATAAAAGCAAGGTTATTGGACACACTTGGGTTGAAGGAAGAGTAAACTGGGAGGTAAGTTTGAATTGGAGGAAATCAAGTGTTTTAGATATCTCGTAGTGTATTTGGCAGCGGGTGAAACCATGGAAGCGGAAGTGAATCATAGGGTGGGGGAGGGGGGAAAGTTGAAGAATGTGTGGAAGTCGAGAACACTATCTCGGAAAGCAGAAATGGGTATGCTTGAATGAATAGTGCTTCCAACAATGATATAAGGTTGCGAGGCGTGGGCTATACATAGAGTTGTGTGGAGGAGGGTGGATGTACTGGAAATGAGATGTTTGATGATAATATATGGTGTGAGGTTGTTTGATCGAGTAAGAAATAATGGGACAAGTGAGATGTGTGGTAAGAAAAGAGTGTGGTTGAGGGAGCAGAAGACTGTGTTGATATGGTTTGGTCATATGGAGAGAATGAGTGGGGAAAGATTGACCAACAGGATATATGTGTCAGAGATGGAGGGAAAGAGGAGAAGTGGGAGACTAAATTGGAGGTGGAAAGGTGGAGTGAAAAAGATTTTCAGTGATCGGGGCCTGAACATGCATGAGAGTGAAAGGCGTGCACGGAATAGAGTGACTTGGAACGATGTGGTATACCGGTGTCGACGTGCTGTCAATGGCTTAAACCAGGGCATGTGAAGCGTCTGCGGTAAACCATGGAAAGTTTTGTGGGGCCTGGATGTGGAGAGGGAGCTGTGGTTTCGGTGCATTTTTCATGACAGCTAGAGACAAAGTGTGAACGAATGTGGCCTTAGTTGTCTTTTCCTTGCGCTACCTTGTGCACATGCAAGGGCAGGGGGTGGTTATTTCATGTGTGGCGCTGTGGCAATGGGAATGCATAAAGGCAGACAGTATGAATTATGTACATGTGTATTTATGTATATGTCTGTTTTTGTGTATATGTGTATACGTTGAGATGCATAGGTATGTATATTTACGTGTTTGGACGACTATGTATATAGATGTGTGTGTGGGTGGGTTGGGCCATTCTTTCGTCTGTTTCCTTGCGCCACTTAGCTAACGCGGGAGATAGCGAAAAAGTAAATATATATATATATATATATATATATATATATATATATATATTTTTTTTTTTTTTTTGTTTTTATACTTTGTCGCTGTCTCCCGCGTTTGCGAGGTAGCGCAAGGAAACAGACGAAAGAAATGGCCCAACCCCCCCCCCCCATACACATGTACATACACACGTCCACACACGCAAATATACATACCTACACAGCTTTCCATGGTTTACCCCAGACGCTTCACATGCCTTGATTCAATCCACTGACAGCACGTCAACCCCTGTATACCACATCGCTCCAATTCACTCTATTCCTTGCCCTCCTTTCACCCTCCTGCATGTTCAGGCCCCGATCACACAAAATCTTTTTCACTCCATCTTTCCACCTCCAATTTGGTCTCCCTCTTCTCCTCGTTCCCTCCACCTCCGACACATATATCCTCTTGGTCAATCTTTCCTCATTCATTCTCTCCATGTGCCCAAACCATTTCAAAACACCCTCTTCTGCTCTCTCAACCACGCTCTTTTTTATTTCCACACATCTCTCTTACCCTTACGTTACTTACTCGATCAAACCACCTCACACCACACATTTTCCTCAAACATCTCATTTCCAGCACATCCATCCTCCTGCGCACATCTCTACCCATAGCCCACGCCTCGCAACCATACAACATTGTTGGAACCACTATTCCTTCAAACATACCCATTTTT
Source organism: Panulirus ornatus (assembly GCF_036320965.1). Taxonomy (NCBI): domain Eukaryota; kingdom Metazoa; phylum Arthropoda; class Malacostraca; order Decapoda; family Palinuridae; genus Panulirus; species Panulirus ornatus. The sequence goes on from NC_092225.1 coordinate 4,159,402, forward strand.
GCTTTCCGAGATAATGTTCTCGACTTCCACACATTTTTCAAGGCTCCCAAAATTTTCGCCCCCTCCCCCACCCTATGATCCACTTCCGCTTCCATGGTTCCATCCGCTGACAGATCCACTCCCAGATATCTAAAACACTTCACTTCCTCCAGTTTTTCTCCATTCAAACTCACCTCCCAATTGACTTGACCCTCACCCCTACTGTACCTAATAACCTTGCTCTTATTCACATTTACTCTTAACTTTCTTCTTCCACACACTTTACCAAACTCAGTCACCAGCTTCTGCAGTTTCTCACATGAATCAGCCACCAGCGCTGTATCATCAGCGAACAACAACTGACTCACTTCCCAAGTTCTCTCATCCCCAACAGACTTCATACTTGCCCCTCTTTCCAGGACTCTTGCATTTACCTCCCTAACAACCCCATCCATAAACAAATTAAACAACCATGGAGACATCACACACCCCTGCCGCAAACCTACATTCACTGAGAACCAATCACTTTCCTCTCTTCCTACACGTACACATGCCTTACATCCTCGATAAAAACTTTTCACTGCTTCTAACAACTTTCCTCCCACACCATATATTCTTAATACCTTCCACAGAGCATCTCTATCAACTCTATCATATGCCTTCTCCAGATCCATAAATGCTACATACAAATCCATTTGCTTTTCTAAGTATTTCTCACATACATTCTTCAAAGCAAACACCTGATCCACACATCCTCTACCACTTCTGAAACCGCACTGCTCTTCCCCAATCTGATGCTCTGTACATGCCTTCACCCTCTCAATCAATACCCTCCCATATAATTTACCAGGAATACTCAACAAACTTATACCTCTGTAATTTGAGCACTCACTCTTATCCCCTTTGCCTTTGTACAATGGCACTATGCACGCATTCCGCCAATCCTCAGGCACCTCACCATGAGTCATACATACATTAAATAACCTTACCAACCAGTCAACAATACAGTCACCCCCTTTTTTAATAAATTCCACTGCAATACCATCCAAACCTGCTGCCTTGCCGGCTTTCATCTTCCGCAAAGCTTTTACTACCTCTTCTCTGTTTACCAAATCATTTTCCCTAACCCTCTCACTTTGCACAACACCTCGACCAAAACACCCTATATCTGCCACTCTGTCATCAGACACATTCAACAAACCTTCAAAATACTCATTCCATCTCCTTCTCACATCACCGCTACTTGTTATCACCTCCCCATTTACGCCCTTCACTGAAGTTCCCATTTGCTCCCTTGTCTTACGCACTTTATTTACCTCCTTCCAGAACATCTTTTTATTCTCCCTAAAATTTACTGATAGTTTCTCACCCCAACTCTCATTTGCCCTTTTTTTCACCTCTTGCACCTTTCTCTTGACCTCCTGTCTCTTTCTTTTATACTTCTCCCACTCAATTGCATTTTTTCCCTGCAAAAATCGTCCAAATGCCTCTCTCTTCTCTTTCACTAATACTCTTACTTCTTCATCCCACCACTCACTACCCTTTCTAAACAGCCCACCTCCCACTCTTCTCATGCCACAAGCATCTTTTGCGCAATCCATCACTGATTCCCTAAATACATCCCATTCCTCCCCCACTCCCCTTACTTCCATTGTTCTCACCTTTTTCCATTCTGTACACAGTCTCTCCTGGTACTTCCCCACACAGGTCTCCTTCCCAAGCTCACTTACTCTCACCACCTTCTTCACCCCAACATTCACTCCTCTTTTCTGAAAACCCATACTAATCTTCACCTTAGCCTCTCAGCACATTAACATCCAAAAGTCTCTCTTTCGCACGCCTGTCAATTAACACGTAATCCAATAACGCTCTCTGGCCATCTCTCCTACTTACATAAGTATACTTATGTATATCTCGCTTTTTAAACCAGGTATTCCCAATCATCAGTCCTTTTTCAGCACATAAATCTACAAGCTCTTCACCATTTCCATTTACAACACTGAACACCCCATGCATACCAATTATTCCCTCAACTGCCACATTATATATATATATATATATATATACATATATATATATATATATATATATATATATATATATGTGTATATATATATATATATATATATATATATATATATATATATATATATATATATATATATATATATATATATATATATATATATATATATATATATATATATATATATATATATATATATCTTCTTCATACTATTCGCCATTTCCCTCATTAGCGAGGTAGCGTTAAGAACAGAGGACTGGGCCTTAGAGGGAAGATCCTCACCTGGCCCCCTTCTCTGTTCCTTCTTTTGGAAAGAAAAAAAAAAGATTGAGAGGGGAGGATTTCCAGCCCCCCGCTCCCTTCCCTTTTAGTCGCCTTCTACGACACGCAGGGAATACGTGGGAAGTATTCTTTCTCGCCTATCCCCAGGGATAATATATATATATATATTTTTTTTTTTTTTTTTTTTTTGCTTTGTCGCTGTCTCCCGCGTTTGCGAGGTAGCGCAAGGAAACAGACGAAAGAAATGGCAACCCACCCCCATACATATGTATATACATACGTCCACACACGCAAATATACATACCTACACAGCTTTCCATGGTTTACCCCAGACGCTTCACATGCCTTGATTCAATCCACTGACAGCACGTCAACCCCGGTATACCACATCGCTCCAATTTACTCTATTCCTTGCCCTCCTTTCACCCTCCTTCATGTTCAGGCCCCGATCACACAAAATCTTTTTCACTCCATCTTTCCACCTCCAATTTGGTCTCCCTCTTCTCCTCGTTCCCTCCACCTCCGACACATATATTCTCTTAGTCAATCTTTCCTCACTCATTCTCTCCATGTGCCCGAACCATTTCAAAACACCCTCTTCTGCTCTCTCAACCACGCTCTTTTTATTTCCACACATCTCTCTTCCCCTTACGTTACTTACTCGATCAAACCACCTCACACCACATATTGTCCTCAAACATCTCATTTCCAGCACATCCATCCTCCTGCGCACAACTCTATCCATAGCCCACGTCTCGCAACCATACAACATTGTTGGAACCACTATTCCTTCAAACATACCCATTTTTGCTCTCCGAGATAATGTTCTCGACTTCCACACATTCTTCAAGGCTCCCAGAATTTTCGCCCCCTCCCCCACCCATTGATCCACTTCCGCTTCCATGGTTCCATCCGCTGCCAGATCCACTCCCAGATATCTAAAACACTTCACTTCCTCCAGTTTTTCTCCATTCAAACTCACCTCTCAATTGACTTGACCCTCAACCCTACTGTACCTAATAACCTTGCTCTTATTCACATTTACTCTTAACTTTCTTCTTTCACACACTTTACCAAACTCAGTCACCAGCTTCTGCAGTTTCTCACATGAATCAGCCACCAGCGCTGTATCATCAGCGAACAACAACTGACTCACTTCCCAAGCTCTCTCATCCCCAACAGACTTCATACTTGCCCCTCTCTCCAAAACTCTTGCATTCACCTCCCTAACAACCCCATCCATAAACAAATTAAACAACCATGGAGACATCACACAAACCTGCCGCAAACCTACATTCACTGAGAACCAATCACTTTCCTCTCTTACTACACGTACACTTGCCATTTGTTTTTCAAGTATTTCTCACATACATTCTTAAAAGCAAACACCTGACCACACATCCTCTCCCACTTCTGAAACCCACTGCTTTCCCCAATCTGATGCTTGTACTGCCTTCACCCTCTAAAATCAATCCCTCCCATATAATTTACCGGAATACCAACAAATTTTTAAACCTCTTAATTTGAGCATCTTTATCCCCTTTGCCTTTGTCAATGGACTATGCACGCTTTCCCGCCAATCCCAGCACCTCCCCAGAGCAAAACATACATTAAAAACCTTACCAACCAGTAAAACAATCAGTCACCCCCTTTTTTAATAAATTCCATTGCAATACATCCAAACCGCTGCCTTGCCGCTTTCTTTCCCAAAGCTTTTACTACCTCTTCTCTGTTTACCAATCTTTTTCCCTAACCCTCTCACTTTGCACACCCCTCGACCAAAAACCCATATCTGCCCCCTTTTCATCAGACACATTCAAAAAACCCTTTAAAAATACTCATTTCCATCTCCTTCTCCATACCCTACTTTTTATCACCTCCCCATTTCGCCTTCACAATTTCCCATTTGCTCCGTCTTACCACTTTTTTTTCCCCCTTCCAGAACATCTTTTTTTTCCCTAAAATTTATGATTTTTCCTCACCCCAACTTCATTTCCCTTTTTTTTTCACCTCTTCACCTTTCTCTTGACCCCTGTCTCTTTCTTTTTTACTTCTCCCACTCTTTTGCATTTTTTCCCTGCAAAAATCGTCCAAATGCCTCTCTTTTCTCTTTAAAATACTTTCTTCTTCATCCCACCATCACTACCCTTTTCTAAAACCCACCTCCCCTTTCTCATGCCACAAGCATTTTTGCCAACCCATCACTGATTCCCAAAATTACATCCCTTTTTCCCCCCCCCTCCCCTTCTTCCATTGTTCTCACCTTTTTCCATTCTGTACACAGCCCTCTCCTTTTCCCACACGGGTCCCTTCCCAAGCCCCTTTACTCTCACCACCTTTTTCATATATATATATATATATATATATATATATATATATATATATATATATATATATATATATATATATATATATATATATATATATATATAGCTCATCATAGCTACCATTTGTGTCCATGTGTACATCTCTCCGTCCATGTGTTGTGTCCACATTTCGTGTAAAGCTTAGTTGTATAAGATCATGTAACATGGCTGAACATGAGACATGACCTGATTTTAGTGATAAGGATACAGCCAGTAGTGAAATTATGGAAAAATAGGCTAATTCCTTAAATCAAATTTGCTAGTATTTTCTTGTAAAGCACAATTGTTGATTTTGAGAACCAATTATCTAGTCATGTTTATTCTATTTATGTGAGCATTGAATTCTAGTCTTCATATGCAGAGAAATATACAGTCTAGTCTATCCCAATTTTATGAGATACAAAAATCTGTTTACTGTTCTTGTGGGATTGTCATATCAGAATACGGACTACAGTATGGGGTCAGTGTTGAAAGTAATAACATTGTTTATTTGCACATTCATTTTCATGACATTATCCTCAATTACATAGGTTTGATTCTTTTTGTATAGCAGTCATTCTAGTCATTTTGCTTTAATAATTGTGTCAATGTATTTCTCCAACTTTGGACGTATTCAATTACTTTTATGCTGTAGGGTTAGTATTTTTGAGCATGGCTTGTATATGAGAAGTTTTGGTAATCATAGTACAGTATACCTATGATATCTTCCCTACATAGTGATGTATATCTTGTTGTTATGCTTATTTACTGCATTTTCAGATACTTTTGGCTGCCATTCTCGTTTACTTTACCCAACAGAGCAATTGTAACTTGAAAAAGTCCTGATAGTTTTGCAAATGCTTAATGTAAAAAGTAATAGGAAGCAGATGTTAGTTAGTTTGTATTTGTGAATGGATAGGGAATAAAGATGATATCAAACAACACACACTTGCCACTTTGATTTGCTTTGTATTATTGAGATTTGTTAACACATGTAACAATGAATACCTCATATAGTATTATATATTAAAGTCCTTATTATTTGCAGTAACTTTCACATAATTTTCTTTTAAATCATTCCAAGGACTAGATGAGAAACTGATAAAATTCTCTATGTTTACATGAGATTGCAAAAGGAAAATTCTATCATATTTTGAAGCTTATTGATACAGTGGTTAAATTGATGAGAACTGCTATTGACGTTTGTGTAAATAAATTATACATTTCCTTTTTTCCATAGCCAGAGGTTGAACCATTATGTGACATTCATTTTTTTTCATTAATTTCAAGCTAGAAGTTTCAGTTTTCTAAATTGTTTCTTACATTTTTCATATGTATATATATGTATGTGTGTGTGTGTGTTAATGTGCGTATTATGTGTATAGGGTTTTTTTGGTATATTATATATATGTTATATTACCCGGGGGATGGGGTGAAAAGAATACTTCCCCGTTTTCCTCGCGTTCGTAAAAACGACTAGGGGGGGAGGGGAGCGGGGCCAAAAACCCCCCTCCTTGTATTAACTTTTTAAAAAAGGGAAACAGAAAAAAGGGTCACGCGGGGGGTGCTCATCCTCCCGAAGGGTCAAGTGGGGTGCCTAAATGTGGGGGGGATGTAACCAAGATGTAAAAAAGGAAGATAGGTAGAGTTTGAGGAAAGGAAACCCAGTTTGGCTCGATGAAAAAGCCAAGGGGAAGGGGGAAAGGTGTTTGGGAAAGTCGGGGAAAAGTCAGGGGTTGTGAAGGACAAGAGCAAGGGGGGAGTAGCAATACTCCTAAACAGGAGTTGTGGGAGATGTGATAGGTGAAGAAAAATAAATTTTCCCATTAATAGGTAAAACTAAAGTTGATGGAGAAGGGGGTATTATTGTGCATACACCTGGGGAGGAAAAAGATCAAAGAGGGAATGTTTTGGGGGCAGCTGAAAAGATTTTAGTGGTTTTTATCACAACCGGGGATATTGTAGAATCAAAGGGGGTAAAGGGGGATTAGGGAATAATTGGTATACAAGGGGGGTTTATGTTTTAAATGGAAAAGGAAAGCTTGTAGATTTATGTACTGAAAAAAAACTGATGATTTGGGGAAACCTGTTTTAAAAAACGAGATATCTAATAACTTATGTAATAGGGGAATGGCCAAACGTTATTGGATTTCTGTTAAATTTACAGGGGTGCGAAAAAACTTTTTGGGGTTTAAAGGCTAGATGCAACTAGAGGGACTGATATTACTTGTGACTGGGAAGATTTTTAGGGTTTTCAGAAAAAAAAGGAATGTTGGGGGTGAAGGGGTGGGGAGAGTAATTGGCTTGAGAAGGGGACCTTGGAGGAATACCAGGGGAAAAACTGAGTACAATGGGAAAAAAGGGGAGAACAATGGGAAACAAGGGATGGGGGAAATGGGGGGTTTTTTAAATCATGTGGGTTTCGCAAAAAAGCTTTGGCAGAGAAAAGTGGGGGGTGGGTTGATTTGAAATATGATGGGGGGGATAAAATAAAGTATTTTAAAGAGAAGAAGAGGCATTTTTGGGCATTTTTGCAGGGAAAAAATGCAATTGAGTGGGAATTAAAAAGAAAAAGACAGGGGGGGTCAAAAAAGGTGCAAGAGGTGAAAAAAAGGGCAAATGAGTTTGGGGGGAAAACGAATGGGAAAAAGGGGGAAACAAAGGAGGAAGGGAGGGGGAAAGGGGTGTATTTTGGGAACAGTGGGGTTCCAAAAAAGCTTGTGGGATGGGGAAAAGTGGGGGTGGGGTTTATTGAAAGGGAGGATGGGGGGATGAAGAAGTAAAATTATTAGTGAAAGAGAAGAGAGAGGCATTTGGACGATTTTTGCAGGGAAAAAATGCAATTGAGTGGGAGATGTATAAAAGAAAGAGGCAGGAGTCAAGAGATAGGTGCAAGAGGTGAAAAAAAGGGCAAATGAGAGTTTGGGTGAGAACAGAATGGAAAAAGGTGAGAACAAAGGAGGTAAGGGGAGTGGGGGAGGAATGGGATGTATTTAGGGAAGCAGCGAAGCTTACGCAAAAGAAGCTTGTGGCATGGGAAGAGTGGGAGGTGGGTTGATTAGAAAGGGTAGTGAGTGGTGGGATGAAGAAGTAAGAGTATTAGTGAAAGAGAA